>NC_090265.1:1437731061-1438031061 GCF_040414725.1 Anabrus simplex
TCCGCTGACACATGGGACAGTCCATGCCCTTGACTGATAAGTGTGCGGCCTTCCTCTTGATTGCACTTGCTGCATCCACTTGGAACATGTCCCTTTTTTCGCATCCCATGTGTCGTGTCCCTTGTGCAATAAGTGTGCGCTCCGCCTCATGCGACAATATCGTGGTACCTTTTTTCAACAGACAATGCTTGTCCACAAACGGCACGTGTCTCTATGAAAGGTCTGCGTGATGTTGAGGCACTCCCGTGGCCAGCAAGATCGCCCGGATTTCTCCCAGAGAAAACATGTGTGGGACTAGCTCGGACGAGAACTCCTTCCCAGTGTCAGTATCCAAGATATCAAGGACCAGTTACAACAGTTGTGGACCAGCTTGCCCCAGGAGAGAATACAACGGCTTTATGACACCCTTCCCAACCGAATCAGTGCATGCGTCCAGGCCAGAGGGAGTGCAACATCATACTGATAAGTGGACTCGTACTGCCAATTTCTTTGTAAATTTGACTCGGTTTCGTAATCTCTGAAATAATATCACATACCCAGTCAACACGAGAAGTTTCAATTCGTTTCCTCCTCTCCTTCTGGGTGCTTCAATTTTTTTCTCAGGATGTGCAGTTCTGAAGAAAATGATAGGAAGAAATTATAAACGTTTATTTAAAGAAATGAATTTGCGATACTGAAAACAAGACGGAATTTAAATTTAAATTTAAGTTGGACCACCTCAAGCGAGGATCGCCGTATTGTGCACCAAGCACATCTGCGCCTGCCATCCGTTAACAAGTGATGGACTCCCAGCAACATTCTGTGTCATCCCGTACCATTGGTCGGAGTTCAGCAACAGACCGTTCCATGCGTAGCCTGCCGTTAATACCACGACACAAACGTCTTCGCGACGACTTGTAACAGTTTACCAGTATTGGCTCACCGATCGTCGTCTTCCAATTTTGGCTTCCTTCTGTGGTCCTTTGTGTTGTCATAGGTCTTCTGGGCTCGCCTCGGTGATCTTTTCAACTGTCTTCCATTCCTACGTTCTTAGCGGGCAACAAATCAGTTCTTTCAATGATGTATTTTCCTCTCTTAGCGCCGTTTATTGTGCCGATATTCTAAGATTGAATAACTGCCATATTTAAAGGGATACCAGCGTGGTAATAATATCAACAAGTATATCAGAATTAAGCTTCAAAATAAGCTTTAGAATAAGCTTCAGAATAAGAAACATTCGGTATGTGAATACTCAGAATGAGAATGAGAGTTTTCTTCGCCGGGTCTTAGTATATGTGGGATGGAATACCTACCATATTGAGATAGTCACTTGTCCCAATGACTTCCCTTCTATATTCCCTACTCTTCTTCTTCTTCGTATTATTATTATTATTATTATTATTATTATTATTATTATTATTATTATTATTATTATTATTATTATTATTATTATTATTATTATTATTATTTGGAGTCCTGGCCATAGGAATTCTCCTTCCCATAGGATATAATCTCCCACTGTATGCACAAATCTCACGAAGTCCCAAGCTGGTGCGAGCTACTGTATACAATTATGCACGCCTCAATAACGAATATGTTGTGGGATGACGATAGTACTCGAAGTTCTAGAGACTTAGTATTCCTAGAATTTCATTGTGCTTGACAGTGCACTTCAGCCTGAGGCTACAATCGATATAATAAATGGTCTGTAAGTCGGAAGACGCAAGGCCCTACCTTACGAAGTATGCAATGTCTTGAACTGTCTTTCAACGCACGTAATGTACAATAGAATACAATTATTAGGAACATATATAAATGAATTACTTTATATATACAGATAAATGACATCAAATTACGTAAATGGACACATCAAAATTACCTACATACTACATATTGTACATTTCTCATATCGTTGTCTGTAACGACTGGATCGTTACACTGTTAGATGTACACTGGACAGCCTGGTATTATCTAACCTTGGGGGTTGCTAAATTCTGAATAGGAACTACCTGACACCATACGTGAATGTACTGTATACTGTTTGTTTTTACAGTATATCTAGTATGTTTGTGTCTCTGTGTGTTAGATTCTGTCCAGTTGGCATGAAGTTTAAGGCCTCCCCGGGTTAAGGATGTAACCAAGAAATTTTACAAAAAATGAGATTTCCGTGGAAGTAGGGTTATCATCATGCCTCTGTGCTGTGGTGTCAACTTATGTCTTACATTTGAACTTTAAGCTGGTAAAATGAAATGGTGTATGGCTTTTAGTGCCGGGAGTGTCCGAGTACATTATCGGCACCTCAGGTGCAAGGTCTTTTGATTTGACACCGTAGGCGACCTGCGCGTCGTGGTGCGGATGAATTGTTGATGAAGACGACACATACATCCAGCCCCCATGCCCCGACCCTGCCGGTAATCGAACCCGGGACCCATGTGACCAAAGGCCAGCACGCTAACCATTTAGCCATGGAACCGGACTTCAAGCTGGTAGGCAGCCAGCAGAATTTATCCTCCGTGGTGTAACGATGGCAAATCAGTCAAGATGGTGGACAGTGCTTGTGTTGGTACAGCACAAGGTGAAATATGTAATTAGAATAAATGCCATAGACGAAATCACATGTACATTTTAAAACACTTTCATGACATTTTTATTGTTATTGTTGTTATTTTTCTTGTTACAATAATGTTCGTTCGTTCGTAATTTGTTTTCCCTCCAGGGTCGATTTTTCCTTCGGACTCAGCGAGGGATCCCACCTCTACCGCTTCAAGGGCAGTGTCCTGGAGCTTCAGACTCTGGGTCGGGGGATACCACTGGGGAGTAGGACCAGCACCTCGCCCAGGTGGTCTCACCTGCTATGCTGAACAGGGGCCTTGTCGGGGATGGGAAGTTTGGACGGGATATACTAGGAAGTGGGAAGGAAGCGGCCGTGGCCTTAAGTTAGGTACCATTCCGGCATTTGCCTGGAGGAGAATTGGGGAAACCACGGAAAATCACTTCCAGGATGGCTGAGGGGGGAATCGAACACCCCTTTTCTCAGTTGACCTCCCAAGGCTGAGTGGAGCCCGTTCCAGCCCTCGTACCACTTTTCAAATTTCGTGGCAGAGTCGGGAATCGAACTCGGGCCTCTGGGGGTGGTAGCTAATCACACTAACCACTACATCACAGAGGCGGACATTACAATAATGTTATTTTCTATTATTTGTGTTCAAATTGCATGTACCGAATTTCTCTAAATGTAAGAAATACTTGCAGATTATTTTCCATTCTATCACTTCCAATACGTACATTATTTTTAAAACCTGAATTTATAGCAATACTATGTTTAATCGATGAAGTATGTGTACATTTGTATATTCAGTTGGTTCAAATAGTGTATATCACGAAGTAAGCACCAAAAATAATTTCCCTCTCTCCTGAAAAAATACTCATTTGTGGGTTAGATCCTTATTTAGGGGAGGCTTTCAATTATTACTGATTATTAGTACGATTAGAACAATTACAAAACATGTTGCCATTGACGCTTTCAAGGCCCGTACTTATAGACATGATATGGGCTTTTGCACTTATGCCGTGTCTAGAAAATAAGGTGAAATTCTTTACGTTTCGCAGAGAACTGTGCTCTGCGTCATTTCAAAAATTTCAAAAACTTTGTTTAAGAAGCCTTTCTTGTGGACAGTCAAGATTTCCTTCTGATGACGCAGAGCAGAGTTCTCTGCGAAACGTAAGGAATTTCACCTTATTTTCTTGACACGGCATAAGCGCAAAAGCCTATATCATGTCTGCAAGTACTAAACGTGTACATAGTTCACCCACTTCTCACTGTAACGAACCACTCATATTGAGTAGCACCTCCTGACTCGATTAAGGAAACGAATCTTTCATCATTAAACATCAGACCTCTGCAATGTTTATCCTTCCTGATGTGTGCGAAGAGTGTCTTCAGCCAGGTTTACTTAGCATCCATAACCATTTCAAGTAATATCCTACCCTTTCTAATACTAATCCATGTCTCATCATCAACACTTGCTGGTTCAGCCATTTTAAAATACAAGGTATCAATATTCGTAGGTAGATTAGAGTCATTTTTGCGTTTTGCGTTAACTCTTAATTCTACAACATACAAGAAACGATAATTTCTGAATCTTACACAACTTGATGGTATTGTCGAATTTCTGGGAGTTAAACATTCAATTATTCTATTTTCGTACGCGAGTTCTGTATGAAGTAACAACACTCAACAGTCTCAGTTCATAAAACGTAACTTTATTAGGTAGGTACCCAATAACATTATCACAGTATTCACTAATTTAATTTTGTCTGTGAACCAATAACTGATATGTCTTTCTAGAGGTAAATTAAGTAACTTCTTTTAACGGTTGTCGTTTCTTGAAAGAGTTTATTTGAAAGTTATCTATATATATATATAAAATAGATAACTTGTCCTGACTGACTGATTCATCATCGCCGAGCCAAAACTACTGGACGTAACGAAATGAAATTTTGGGGATATGTTCATATTAAGATGTAGGTGCTCGCTAAGAGAGGATTTTTGGATATTCCTTCGCTAAGGGGGTGAAAAGAGGGGTGAAATTATAAAATGAGTGTGTCTATATCTCGAAAGTTTAAAAGTTTACAGATGTAAAAATTGGTATTTAGAATCTTCTTTAAAAATAAGGAAACACGTATTTTTTTGTTTTCAGAAAATCCTAATAGGAGGGGTGAAAAGGGGTGAAAATGGGAAAAATGGGTTGACTGCCCTTAATCAGTATACCAGTACTTATATCTCAGAAACTAAAGATATTACAGACCTGAAAATTGGTACTTTTGATCTCTTTTAAAAATAAAGAAACACGTATTTTTTTGTTTTTGGATAATCCAATTAATGGGAGGGTGAAAAGGGGGTGAATTTTTAAAATGAGTGAATCTATATCTCCAAACTTTTAAAGTTTGAAGATGTAAAAATTGGTATTTAGAATCTTCATTAAACATAAAGAAACACGTATTTTTTGTTTTCGGAAAATCGCAATAGGAGGGATGAAAAGGGGTGAAAAAAGGGTTGAATGCCTTTGATGAGGCTACATATATTTCAGAAACTGAAGATATTACAGACCTGAAAATTGGTGTTTGGGATCTCCTTTAAAAATAAAGAAACACGTATTTTTTGTTTTTGGAAAATCCAATTAATGGGGGGTGCAAAGGGGGTGATTTTTTAAAATGAGTGTATCTTTATCTCAAAACTGTTACAGTTTATAGATGTAAAAATTGGTATTTAGAATCTCCTTTAAAAATAAAGAAACACGTATTCTTTTGTTTTCGGAAAATCCCAATAGGAAGGGTGTAAAAGGGTGAATAATGGGTTGAATGCCTTTAATGAGGCTACTTATATTTCAGAACCTGAAGATATTACAGACCTGAAAATTGGTATTTGGGATCTACTTTAAATGTAAAGAAACACGTATTTTTTCGTTTTTGGAAAATCCAAATATTGAGGGGTGAAAAGGGGGGTGAATTTTTTAAAATGAATGTGTCTACATCTTAAAACTTTAAAATTTACAGATGTAAAAATTGGTAGTTAGAATCTCCTCTAAAAATAAAGGAACACGTATTTTTTTGTTTCCTGTAAATCCCAATAGGAGGGGTGTAAAAGGGTAAAAAATTGGTTGAATGCCTTTAATGAGGATACATATATCTCAGAAACGGAAGATATTACAGAACTGAAAATTTGTATATGGGATCTCCTTTAAAAATAAAGAAACACGTATTTTTTTAGTTTTTGGAAAATCTTATTAATGGCGGTTAAACAGAAGTGACAAATTGGGGTGAATTTTTTGAAAGATTATCTTGGAAACGTAAAGTGTTACAGACGTAAAAAGTGGGTGTTTGGAATCTCCTGCAAATGTAAAGAAACATAGGTGATTTGTTTTTGGAAACTCCACTTAAGGGGAACCCAAAAGGTGTGAAATTTTAAAATGAGAATTTTTACAGTATATCTAAAAAAAACTTAACATGTTACAGAAGTGAAAACTGGCATTTTTATCTCTATTAAACATAAAGAAACGTGTATTTTTAATCTTCGGAAATACCACTTGGGTGGAGGGGCGGGGGGTGAAAGTGACTGAAAATGGTGTTGAATTCTTTTAATTAGGCTACTGATATCTTAAAAATGAAGATGTTACAGACGTGAAATTTGATATTTGCAATCTGCTTTAAAAATAAAGAAACACGTATTCTCGGAAAATCCAATGAAGCGGGGGGAGGGATGTGAAAGAATTGAAAAATTAATTGACTTTAATTGTATGAGAATATATACATCTAATAAAAACTAAAGTTGTTACAGACGTGAAAATTCGTATTTGGATCTCCTTTAAAAACAAAGAAAAACGCGTTTTGGGGGGGGGGGGATCTTGGGGGGCGGGAGTGTAATGGAGTTGAATTCCTTTCATGAGGACACATAAATCTAAAAGTGAAGAAGTTAGAGCCGTGATAATTGGTATTTAGAAGATCCTTCACTATTAAAGAAACAAGTATTTTTTGCGGGAAGATTCACTTAGGGGGGGAGGGGGAGTAGTTTGAAATTAAGTGACAAAAGTAAATTATATTATGGGGATACTTATATCTCAAAACTGAAGGTAATAGACGTGAACATTGGTGTTTGAAATCTTCTTTAAACATAAAAAACAAGCCTTCTTTTAATTTTTTTTTGGGCGGGGGGTGCCGGTAAATAAACTTAACGGCGGTGGGGTGTAGAAGGAGGTGAGACCAATTGATTTTACTGTTCTTAATGTACTTATAAGGATCCTCCGTTGCTCAGGCGGCAGCGCGCCGGCCTCTCACAGCTGGGTTCCGTGGTTCAAATCCCGGTCACTCCATGTGACATTCGTGCTGGACAAAACGGAGGCGGGACAGGTTTTTCTCCGGATACTCCGGTTTTCCCTGTCATCATTCATCCCAGCAACACATAATAGTAATAATAAGAATAAGAATAAGAATATCATTAATAATAATAATAATAATAATAATAATAATAATAATAATAATAATGTTCCGGACCGTCGTCAAATATGCGGACCGCGCTGGAAACGGCTCCTGGACGGGTAATGACTAAGAATGCAGTCCGGCCGTGGGTTGAGTGCCGCCAAGGCACCCAATATGACACCACGCCGGATCTCGTGAAGGATATTATTCAGATTAAAAATGATTATAGGAAAATACGGTATGGCAAAGCTTTACGGACCCAACTTACCGGGAAGAATACCTGACCCTAGCCCGGGAAGTACGAAATCGATTGCTGGAAAGGAAGATTGAAAAATGGGAGGAAACGTGCCGTAATCTAATAGAAAACGAGTCAGATCGGGAATTTTGGTTTGATTCTCACTGAAAACGTGTCAGATCGCGAATTTCGGCGGATTATATATCTAAAACAATAAGCATTCAATTATAAATTTCAGTATAATACCGTAGCGAAGCACGGGTACCTTGCTAGTTATTCTTATAAATTTAAATCGGATAGCTAATTTTATTATTAAAAGTAATTTTATTTATTTTTATTAAATTGCATTGTGATATGTTTTAAGCCAGGAGATCCCAAGGATTGTATGGCTATGTCATGCTAGTCCGGTAATAAATTCTTATATAAAATGTGGATGTTGGTATATTTGAGATTAATAGACTCAAAAACCACTCGACCGATTTCACTGAAAATTTCACAGCTTGTTCTTATTACTTCTGAGAAGGAATGTGAAGTGGTTTGAACGAAATCCAATGAGTAGTATTTTTATGATGAGTAATATTATGTAATTTTATTGAATTCCAAAGCCGACCCAAGATTGAAACGACTTGATGGATAGATTGTCGCTGGGCGACAGCAGCTTACGCTATATCATGATAGTCGTGCAATAATTTATTGCTGTGTATAGGAAGGTGAGAACACGCCGCCATATTTTATAAGGTACATTTCTTGATAGGAGGTTCATTTTTATACCTGTCATTTGTAAATATCCGTGGTCGAGATGTACTTTCATGCCGTAGGACCAACTTCGATAGGTCTGCCCAATTTAAAGAATGTAGCTGTGTATTACATGTGTAAAATATTTAAGAAACAATGAAAAATATAGAATATCAACAGAGGAATGACACGAGTTATCAACAACTCATGACGAAGAGAAACTGGGGATTCCCAACCAGCAAAGGCGAGTCTAATATATCTATAGGTCTATATATACTGTAAATGTCATTGTGTGGGTATGTGCGTATTACATCTCCTCCTAAACCACTGGAGCGATTTACCAAACTTGGTACACTTATGACTTAGTATCAGGAGACAAACCGCCTATGGGTAAGACACCACCAGCACCCTTTAGGGCGGGAGAGTGAGGGAGTGAGGTAAAAAAATTATCTAAAATAGTGTCGAATCCGTACTTTTTGGTATAGCTGAGATGAATAGTGACACTCACGATTTTTTAAGTCCAAGTTCAGACCCCTTAGGGGCGAGTGAGGAGTGAGATATAAAAGTAACCGAAAATAGTGTCGAATCCATAGTTTTCGGGGGCGCTGAGGTAAGTTTTTATCCTTTTACGGGCGGGGGCGTGGACGAGGGGGGTATGATATGAAATAATCGAAAATAGCGTTGAATCCACATGTTCATTACCCTTTCGGGTGGGGGCGAGGTGGGGAGGCAGGTATAAGAATAATCGAAAATAGTGTCGATTCCATAGTTTCCGGGCGGTGTCGCTGAGATGAATTGTGACACTCCGGATTTTTTTTAAAGTTCGAGTTTAGCACCCTTTCGTGTGTGGGGGAGGGGCAAGTGGGGAGTGAGGTATAAAAATAATGAAAAATGGTGTCGAATCCATAGTTTCCGGTGTCGCTGGGATGACTAGTAACACTCCGGATTCTTTATAAGTCCAAGTTCAAAATCCTCTGGTGGGGCGAGGTTGTTGAGATATAAAAAATAGTCGTAAATAGTGTCGATCATAGTTTTCGGGGTCGCTGAGAAGAATAGTAACACTACGGACGTCGTTGAAGTCCATGTTCAATCTCCATCGGCGTGCATGTGAGAAGGGGAGGAAAACAAAGTGTAAAAAATGTACCAAAATTAAGGATGTATGTGTGTTTCTTCAATAGAGCCCTCATACCAAATTGGTACACACATGACTTACTATCTGATAAAAATACTGCCGGGGTAAAACACCCCTAGCACTCCTAGCAGAAGTGGTGAAATGTAAGAATAAACGAAATATCGAATGCATCATATACGAGGTCGCTGAGTTGAACTCTGACATTCTGAATTGTTGCCATACTTCACCGCAATCAGTATGGAAGTTGAGTAGGGGGTAAAAATGAATATAAAATTAACCGAGATTATGGATATAAGTGAGTATGTTGCAGATTAGCTATCAACGAAACTTGGTACACATATGACTTACCGTCTGGAAAAGGAAAGTACTATGGAGATGAAGCATACCAACTCCCGCTGGGGGTGGGGAATGGGAGGGGGTTACTTGTAAACATAATGGAAAATAACCAATATTAATGTCGAATCCATTGTTTATGTGTCTCTGAGACGAATTGTGACGCTCTGGATACCATTTAAATCCACGTTCAGCCTCCATTGAGACGAACTTAATAGTAAATAGTCTAAAATGACCGACATTAGTTTTGAATCCACTGCTTTTGGAGTCGCAAGGCTGAATGGTGACAGTCTCAATGAGAGTTGAAATCGTGTTCATCATATTTATAGCGCGACTGGTAAATACATCCAGTTATTATTTTTTTGAAACGATCAAATACTTCCCAGTCAGTTCGAGCTTCCACAAGTACGAAGTTTTCCTCGAAAATTAGATGATCTAAAACTTGAAATAAGACACATGTAAATAACTCTAAAACTACGCATTAGATGGTAAAATCAACATCCCAAAAAGGAATTCTATAAAAATTCACTCCATATATAACTTATTGGTATTACAAATCTTAAAGGTAAACATTCAGAAACCATCCGGGTAATGCCGGGTAATGCAGCTAATAATATTATTAAATCAAAATATTTAAAAACCTTTCATGACTAATCTATTGGATACGGGATACCAAATACATGTAAATACATGTAGTTATCACTTACCATTTTTGAAAAAATCAAATACTTCCCAGTCAGTTCGAGCTTCCACAAGTACAAAGTATTCCTCGAAAATTCCTTCTACATAGCAGGAAAGGCGACATGGAGCTGTATTTGCCTGGCAAGCTGGGAATGTATTACGTAAAATATTCAAATATTCACAAATGTTCAGTTTATATTTATACGCGTGCTGCTGACAATTTTTAACATACTCGGAGTAATTTATATGAAAATGATTTGGTGAGGTGTTCCATTTAACCTGTTTCTAGTACGTTACCTCTCAATCTTACACATGTGTGTTTACCCTACAGAGGTACTAGTAGACTGTACGCAACTATGTTTTCTTCCACTTTTACATCATCAAATCCTAGCCCTGGCACATGCTGGCCAAATACAGCTCAAGAAGCAATTGAAACGCACTCTGCAAAACACGCACCATCGTTGCAGTCCGGGTTGACGCGGAAAAAGCATCTCGTTTGCGCGCCATGCTTACAAAAATAATGAGTCACATATCTTGATGGTAAAGGGCTATTTTAAATTGAAAACGCATTTCTTTGAATATTAATTTATATCGATTGTTATTTTTCAAGCCGCCTCTGTGGTGTAGTGGTTAGCGTGATTAGCTGCCACCCCCGGAGGTCCGGGTTCGATTCCCGGCTCTGCCACGAAATTTGAAAAGTGGTACGAGGGCTGGAACGGGGTCCACTCAGCCTCGGGAGGTCAACTGAGTAGAGGTGGGTTCGATTCCCACCTCAGCCATCCTGGAAGTGGTTTTCCGTGGTTTCCCACTTCTCCTCCAGGCGAATGCCGGGATGGTACCTAACGTAAGGCCACGGCCGTTTCCTTCCCTCTTCCTTGTCTATCCCTTCCAATCTTCCCATCCCTCCACAAGGCCCCTGTTCAGCATAGCAGGTGAGGCCGCCTGGGCGAGGTACTGGTCATTCTCCCCAGTTGTATCCCCCGACCAAGAGTCTGAAGCTCCGGGACACTGCCCTTGAGGCGGTAGAGGTAGGATCCCTCGCTGAGTCCGAGGGAAAAGCCGAACCTGGAGGGTAAACAGATGATGATGATGTTATTTTTCAGATCAATATTTCTCAGGCAGCAATATTACAGACCGTATTAGTAACCGAAGCCGATGTCTGAAAGGTTTCCGTTGATCGAAAACATTGGGCATCTAGTTTAATATATAGATAGTACTTAATAATAATAATAATAATAATAATAATAATAATAATAATAATAATAATAATAATAATAATAATAATAATAATAATAATAATAATAATCATCATCATCATCATCAAGAAACATAGGCTGTCAAGTCGACTGCTACCTTCCCAGATTGTCTGAAAGTTTTTGAGTGCCACGGGGTCAGTACGACGTCAACGTCTGATGTTTTCGTTGACTGTTTTGATCGGATCCACTGCCGTGAATCAAAAAACAAAGTCAGTTCTTTTGACGAGGCTAATGGAACCGTACTCCCGACTAGACGAGCCAGAAATATATCCCATGCCACTTTCAAGAGGCATATGTACTACCCTTCCATCACAGGGCTAGTGCTACTACTAATTAGAAGGAGAATATACTAATAATAATAAGAAGAAAAAGAAAAATTAAAAAGGCATATTTTAAAGTACTTTACAATAGATCTAGAATTTCGGCACAGTGTTTCAAGAAAATCAGAAAGAACCTCGAATGGACTGTATGAAATGGGGAAGATATTTCAAACTATACTGAGCACACATTTAAGATCAATATTTTCAACGTCTTCCATGAAGAACAAATAAAAAAGGCACAAAAAGCTGCCTACCTGCCAGAGAACAAATGCAGGTTTAGGAATTGTAGGAAAAGATAATAATAATAATAATAATAATAATAATAATAATAATAATAATAATAATAATAATAATAATAATAATAATAATAATAATAATAATATTGTTTAACATCTATTCAGTTGCAGATTTTAAGATATACGCGTGCATCGGAATGTTGTCCGACAGAGTTCTATATCGTGCTGGAAATACCATCAAATACAACTTATCTGAGCCATGATCGAAACCATTACCTTGAAAACATGAAAAATGACTATCCGACACTGAGGTCAGCAGCAAATTTACAATTAATAGCCTGTAATTTTGTTAACATTCGGGAGGTGAACCAAAATTATATGACATACGTTTGTTTAAAATATATTTAAAAATATGTACCTTAAATGGCGGTTTCTTCTCGTGTTATTAACATTAAATGCCATTGTATACTAGACGAATTTACGCTTTAAACATGTGAATGTCCTCCACCTACCCTCTTTTATAGACAGATGAATTACCTCACGCACAGAAATGAAACTGGTAATGAAAATATTTTTCACCAAATTAAGTTGCAGACTCCCTGATCCGTGAAACCATTACACGCTAGAATCAACGCGATTCGTTTCCATGAGAGATGGGAGCTAAATGACCAATGATAAGTTGGTATTTTTACACAAAGCTACAAACGTATAGTCGAGTTTTGCTTGCATTCGTATATCATTCGGTGCTCTCAATTGTTAGGTCACGTAGAGTAAATTTGGGAAACGGGCTGTAGTGTTAGATTACTCGACACACTCTATACATTGTAGAGGTCACAGTCAACACAGAAATGTGGTAGTTTGCTTTGGTGTGATTTTATTTGTTATAGTAAATTCGTTTATGTAAAGAGTTATTAGAATTTTTAACATCAAACTAGTATATTATTATTATTATTATTATTATTATTATTATTATTATTATTATTATTATTCCTTTACTTTATTGGGGTGATTCAGGCTATAAGTCCTGCTATTCTGCCAAACCATGCCTTGTAACAAACACATAGTTTAACAATATATTACAGATATTACTGAACACGCACACTATAATACTAAACTGTACACATAGTTATAAAAAACTCATTAAATACATACATACATACATACATACATACATACATACATACATACATACATACATACATACATACATACATACATACATGTATCTTCATTATAGACTCTTATGCCACTCAGCGTTCAGTCTGGAAGCCTCCGTGAATTTACTATTCGCCGCCACAATACTCTATTTGTAACTAGTTATGTGGCTTAATTTAGTTCTATACCGCTTATCTTTAAATCATTAGAAATTGGTCTAACCATCGTCGTCTTGGTCTCCCTCTACTACTCTTACCCTCCATAAAATGTCAATTATTCTCCTAGGTTACGTATCCTCCTCCATTCACCTCACATGACCTCAACACCGAAGCCGGTTTATGCGTACAGATGTATCCATGGATTAAATTCCTTACTTAGTTTTCGTCTCCTCATTCCAACTACCCTCCTGCCATTGTTACCACCTGATTTTCCCAACAATCATACGATCAATACTGAAGAGTCCAAAAAGCACATAAACTTCATCCGCTGGCGGAAAACATCTTCAATCATATCCCAATTTAAGAATTACGACAATCGTAAAATTTTATGAACCATTTTATAAATTTATTTGTAACACGACTTCTGTAATTGAGATCGCTGATTGTTTATCACTGCATGGTAAAACACGTTCTGTATTGAAATACGCATCGTTAAGTCTAACGGTACTAATTTAGCTTCACAGTCTAGTCCAAAAGACTAATACTTTTGATCATGTACCGCAGTCATGTCACATCAATATTCAGTTTGCCCGGTTCCATGGCTATATGGTTAGCGTGCTGGTTTTTGGTCCAGAGGGTCCCGGGTTCGATTCCCGGCCGCGTCGGGGATTTTAACCTTCATTGGTTAATTCCAATGGCTCGGGGGCTGGGTGTTTGTTCTTTTTCCAATATCCCTGCAAGTCCCACACCACACATAACACCATCCTCCACCACAATAAAACGCAGTTACCTACACATGGCGGATGCCGCCTACCCTCATCGAAGGGTCTGCCTTACAAGGGCTGCAACCGGCTCGAAATAGCCACACGAAATTATTATAATATTAAGAAATAAGTAAAATGAAACCTCTTTGTAAGGGTGGATGTGAACTCCGTGAATAGCATATATAGCAGATAAGTAGTTACGTAAATATAATCAATCAATCAATCAATCAATCAATCAATCAATCAATCAATGAATCAATCAATCAATCAATCAATCAATACTGATCTGCATTTAGGACAGTCGCCCAGGTGGCAGATTCCCTATCTGTTGCTTTCTTAGCCTTTTCCGAAATGATTTCAAAGAAATTGGAAATTTATTGAACATCTCCCTTGGTAAGTTATTCCAATCCCTAACTCCCCTTCCTATAAATGAATATTTTCCCCAGTTTGTCCTCTTGAATTCCAACTTTATCTTCATATTGTGATCTTTCCTACTTTTATAGACGCCATTCAAACCTATTCGTCTACTAATGTCATTCCACGCCATCTCTCCGCTGACAGCTCGGAACATACCACTTAGTCGAGCAGCTCTTCTTCTTTCTCTCAATTCTTCCCAACCCAAACATTGTAACATTTTTGTAACGCTACTCTTTTGTCGGAAATCACCCAGAACAAATCGAGCTGCTTTTCTTTGGATTTTTTCCAGTTCTTGAATCAGGTAATCCTGGTGATGGTCCCATACACTGGAACCATACTCTAGTTGGGGTCTTACCAGAGACTTATATGCACTCTCCTTTACATTCTTACTACAACCCCTAAACACCCTCATAACCATGTGCAGAGATCTGTACCCTTTATTTACAATCCCATTTATGTGATTACCCCAGTGAAGATCTTTCCTTATATTAACACCTAGATACTTACAAAGATCCCCAAAAGAAACTTTCACCCCATCAATGCAGTAATTAAAACTGAGAGGACTTTTCCTATTTGTGAAACTCACAACCTGACTTTTAGCCCCGTTTATCAACATACCATTGCCTGCTGTCCATCTCACAATATTTTCGAGGTCACGTTGCAGTTGCTCACAATCTTGTAACTTATTTATCACTCTATAGAGAATAACATCATCCGCAAAAAGCCTTACCTGCGATTCCACTCCTTTACTCATATCATTTATATATATAAGAAAACATAAAGGTCCGATAACACTCCCTGAGGAACTCCCCTCTCAACTATTACAGGGTCAGACAAAGCTTCACCTACTCTAACTCTCTGAGATCTATTTTCTAGAAATATAGCAACCCATTCAGTCACTCTTTTGTCTAGTCCAATTGCACTCATTTTTGCCAGTAGTCTCCCATGATCCACCCTATCAAATGCTTTAGACATGTCAATCGCGATACAGTCCATTTGACCTCCAGAATCCAAGATATCTGCTATATCTTGCTGGAATCCTACAAGTTGAGCTTCAGTGGAATAACCTTTCCTAAAACCGAATTGCCTTCTATCGAACCAGTTATTAATTTCACAAACATGTCTAATATAATCAGAAAGAATGCCTTCCCAAAGCTTACATGCAATGCATGTCAAACTTACTGGCCTGTAATTTTCAGCTTTATGTCTATCACCCTTTCCTTTATACACAGGGGCTACTATAGCAACTCTCCATTCATCTGGTATAGCTCCTTCGGCCAAACAATAATCAAATAAGTACTTCAGATATGGTATTATATCCCAACCCATTGTCTTTAGTATATCCCAAGAAATCTGATCAATTCCAGCCGCTTTTCTAGTTTTCAACTTTTGTATCTTATTGTAAATGTCATTGTTATCATATGTAAATTGTATTACTTCTTTGGCCTTAGTCTCTTCCTCTATCTCGACATTATCCTTGTAACCAACAATCCTGACATACTGCTGACTGAATACTTCTGCCTTTTGAAGATCCTCACATACACACTCCCCTTGTTCATTAATTATTCCTGGAATGCCCTTCTTGGAACCTGTTTCTGCCTTAAAATACCTATACATACCCTTCCATTTTTCACTAAAATTTGTATGACTGCCAATTATGCTTGCCATCATGTTATCCTTAGCTGCCTTCTTTGCTAGATTCAATTTTCTAGTAAGTTCATTCAATTTCTCCTTGCTTCCACAGCCATTTCTAACTCTATTTCTTTCCAGTCTGCACCTCCTTCTTAGTCTCTTTATTTCTCTATTATAATAAGGTGGGTCTTTACCATTCCTTACCACCCTTAAAGGTACAAACCTGTTTTCGCATTCCTCAACAATTTCTTTAAACCCATCCCAGAGTCTGTTTACATTTATCACAAAGAAATTAGGACACAACCGAAGCGCAACCTCTCCTGAAATAATATCCGCAGTTGTATATCACCATTCAAGATTTATTTCACAGTTATTATTAAATAGTTTTACTTGCGTCTATAGAACACATTTCTTCATTTCTACTAGCATTATCAGGCTCATTCATAGCTTCGACTATTTTTTTTCTAATGTTTTTACTGGCTTTACGAAATTTGCCTTCATATTGTTTTCCTTGTATTTACACAATTACTGTCCGAAATGCTATCATGATTTTACTGTAGCTCTTGCCTTGAAATTTTACTAGGAAGCTCAAACAACAATTTTTATATGCTTTGAGTTTATATACATTTCTACAAATGTTAGCTTGAAATTCAGTGTTAGTCATTCCACGATTGTTTTAGGAACTGCCTAATATGTATGCTTGGGTGTACATCTCCTTAAAAAGCTTTCACTTTTAACCATTTATTGTTATTTTCCATATTTAAACGAAGAGTAAATTAAACAGTCCACCCTATCACTTGCTTTACACATAGTATTGTATTCGAAGACTAAGAGCAGTAGACATTTTCTTACAACAGCCTATAAAGAAGTGACCAATACATTGTTTTCTACAGCTCACTAAACGAAGACTGACGTTCAACGCTCTATGTTATCACATTTCTGCCTAAAATTATTACTTACGATATTCAACACCTAGGACCGTAAATTTTAATTCTCATTACCGAAGTCCACAAATACGGGTCTATGAGTTGTCACTACGGATTTTGTGGTGTTTCATGATTCCACACTGCTCCGGTGAGAGTGCTGGTAATAGAACATGTGACATCTGGTTGAAAAGTAGCTATATCAACTTTTAGATTATAATAATGGACTTAACGTAAGATTTGGAGATGTGTAGTTGTCATCTCTAGTAAATAAGTTTTCATTAAGTGTGGTCACTTTTAATACCCACTGTTACACATTTTTGCGTGGGTTGAAATGAGCTGCTACAATCGTGTATGAGCTTGTGCAATTTACTGGACTTGTACTCATATGCTCGTAGGAAATATGATGTGGTTGGTGACCTCACAATCCAAGCTGAGTGTATTATTATTTCCATCCCGTTAGATAGGTTCTCTGGAGGGATTATATTTGTAACAGACGAGATTTATGAGATATTTAAAGCTGATCTCCCTGTACCTATTAAACTATTACATGTTTCGAACTGAAGGACGCCCAGAGATCCAACGCATCACTCTATTTTATGCACGTTTACTCGCAGGCATTTACCTATACTTACTTCAAAGAAGACGATTATGTAACTTATGTCCTGATGGTCACACAGAGAGGTATCGACCAGAATATACATATGTAATGTTTATAGATAGATGACAATATTGATCTTCACGCCGGTTCATCGCGTCAATGGTGTCTCCGTGGAATGAGGACGCAAACATCAGCCCCGTCGCATTTCTTTCAGCCCCCTCCTGTTTCCTTGTCGGTATTTATGGTATACAGCCCAGTAATTTTCTTTTCTGCAGCTTGAACTTTGTATATTTTCTAACAAATAAATGCTTTAATTCATAGCAAAGATTAAAAATTATCCATTTTTGTTATAACTCTAAAGAGAATGTTCTGGTGGCAGCCATCACAATATAAGAGAGTATTGCACATTCGAACCACAGGAACTCTACTTGATCTCAAACTCTCATATGACATCAAGAAGGTGAAGCAATTTTATTCTCACACTCGTCCTTATCGTAACTTCCTCAGAGCCGTTGCGCTCTGTTATTACTTGAAGAAGACAGCATGCTAAGAAATAACGTAGTTTGAACGTATGAAAGGCTGGGTGTGTGTTTTATGTCGAAAAAATGGAAGAGCACAAAGTGCGACATGTCTGGACTGGGAATAAGTAAGGGAAATGAAACTCGCGGAATGAAATTATACAGTGATTCTTTATATACTCTTCCAACCTTGTGGAATTCATCTGTAAATCAACTTACCTCACCCTATGATCTCTTTCCATTATGACCGTACATATTTGAGAACTGATATACTGTCTCGTATTTTATATGCTCTCTAAAAGTGGACGTATTTCTCATCTTCATAACTCGTCATTTCCTAACTGAAACTCTTATAACTCATCCAGAAAACTGTGATTCAGTGAATATTGAAGTCGCTAATAAAATATTACGCTCACGTACCTGACGTAGCATTTGTGTTTAATTATATCCGATATGTGATCTCAGGGGTCAAGTTCGAGTGATATTTAATAAAACAAGGAAATACTAAAACTTAGAGTAAAACATGTTACATTTTTTAAACTTAAATCTTGAACAAACTGAAAATGTAACTCTTAATGGCACCATTTTTGGAAAATGAAGATAAGGACATGAACATTCGTGGATACAGACACCACCGCTATAGTGCAACCTACAAGACTACTACTTATCAGTGGCTCCAAGACTAAGTGGTTAGCGTGCTGGCCTTTGGTCACAGGGTTCCCGGGTTCGATTCCCGGCAGGGTAAGGAATTTTAACCATAACAGGTTTATTTCGCTGGCACTGGAGCTGGGTGTATGTGTCTCCATCATCATTTCATCCTCATCACGACGCGCAGGTCACCTACGGGAGTGAAATAAAAAGACCTGCACCTGGCTAGCCAAACATGTCCTCGAACAATCCCGGCACTAAAAGCCATACGGCATTTCATACCATACTTCTTATTCCTAAATCATAAGAAACTGAGTTCAACCATCGTTGTCTTGGTCTCCATTATTATCCTAGGTAACCTATCCTCCTCCATTCGCCTCACATTTAAGAGAAGAAAACATTCTGAATAATTTTCCCTGGCATAAAATGCGTTTCCGTGAATATTCTCGTCTGCTCCAAGAGAATACGGGGATGGCATCAAACACAGAGTCCACTAATACATATTACACAATTCTACCAAATTAATTTGAAATAAAGGGAGTGAAAAGTTAATTTCAAATTCGAGGAGAGCCACAAACAGAACACGAGGCCGTGACGTTTCCAGTACCTGTAATGAAGCAGCTATAACCATAATAACATCAGGTATTTCTCAATTCCACGATCGTCATTTTCACATCTTCCAGTCAAAGACTTACTTACCTGAGCACTAGAAAAATTCAGGTAAGAGGCAATGAACGCTAGTCTACCCTTTGACGTGAGCCGCACTGACTCGCACCCTCATCGACGAGATTATCGCAATGACTACAGAGTTCCAAACCCGGGACCATTATGACCAAAGGCCAGCACGCTAACTATTTAGCCATGGAGCCGGATAGAGGTATGGTAATGAACTAGACCTCAGAGCTACTTACAAATACAGGATAGGGGAGGGGGTTAGTGCATTCACAGAGGTTTGCAGACTAACACTAAAAGGCATAACAGACTATAATGAAGATGTATGTACGTATGTATGCATGTATGTATGTATGTATGTATGTATGTATGTATGTAGGTATGTTATTCTAAATTATTGTCGGCGTTTCGTGAATTTTTTTTTACGCGGAAAACGTACCATTTTTATTGTTGCAGTAACGGTTAGACAAACTCTCGAAGTTTTGTTTTGCATCAACTGTAGCACAAAAGTTACCACCAGATGGCAGTAATAGCAGTGTTTAACAAAATGGCGGTAAGCGAAAAGGAGAAAGGTTTTTGTACTCTTTAATTTCATCAACACCGATCCGTTACCGGAGTCCAGCGCCATTTTCGGATAAAATACGGAAAGGAGCCTCCTTCCGACAACTCTATTCGCAGATGGTACGCACAATTTATGGATACAGGTTGTTTGTGCAAAGGGAAAAGCAGTGGGCGTCCCGCTGTGTCAGAAGCGGATGTGAATCGGATTAGGGGCGTTTATCTCCGCAGTCCTAAGAAATCAACTACGAAATGTAACAGGGAACTGTAAGTTCCTCAAACCACAGTATGGCGTGTGTTACGAAGGCGCCTAAAGGTAAAGCGATATCGCCTACAATTGCGTCAAGCTAATGACAAAGCCCTACGTTTCAACTTTTGCATGGCACTGCAAAAACGGATTTAAGAAGATGGTGGTTTTCTTGACAGAGTAGTTTTCAATGACGAAGCTGATTTTCATGTAAGTGGAAAGGTAAACAAACAAAACGTTCGAATTTGGGGTGCAACGAATCCCCATTGTAATGTGGAACACGGGCGAGACTCTCCTAATGTGAATGTGTTCTGTACCGTTTCAGACACGAAGGTCTATGGCCCGTTCTTCTTCAATGGACAGTCAGTAACAGGGCTGACTTACCAGGACATGCTCACAGAATGGCTGTTACCCCAGTTGAGTGACGACAGGGATGATTACGTGATGCAACAGGATGGGGCACCACCTCATTTCCACAGGGAGGTTAGAGCATTTTTAAACCAACAACTTCCACAACGATGGATGGGACGCGGAACGGAAGGTGATCTGATGCTCTTACCCTTTCCACCACGTTCACCAGATCTTACATCATGCGATTTCTTCCTGTGAGAATATGTTAAAGATCAGGTATTTGTTCCTCCTCTACCGGTGGATATTCAGGAAGTGAAGCAGCGCATCCAAGCCGCCTTCGAAAGCATCACCGCTGCCATGTTGACTCGTGTGTGGGAAGAGATGGACTATCGAGTAGATGTGTGTAGATAGACACAAGGCGCACATATCGAGCATTTGTAATGTATGCCAAAATAACTTTGTGAGTTACAGTACGCAATAAAACAAGATTCATATTCCTACGTCAGTTGCACTGTGAGTTACGAACTTTTGTAACCCCGACAATCATTTAGAACAACCCTGTATGTATGAGCTTTCTCCCAGCCATTCAAATAGTAACAATATATTTAAGTTTTGTTCATCTGCACTGTTATCACGGAACAGGAGGCCTAGGTAAATTTGTTTGTCCAATGAACTTGTTATTTTCTATTGATTTCAAAAATGTCCTACTCTATTCTTCTACCGCTAAATACTAAATTTAGTTTCCGAATTTGTCACTTTCTGCTTTCCTAATGTTGTGTTGCCTTGTATCTTTGCAATTTCTGCTCACTAAGTTTTGCTATATTTTCCTTTGAACTATTTCCAGTTTTTTGTCGATCCTGTTTGAACACTACTATTATTTTTTAGGTATATATTGTGACATTGCCGCCTCTGTGGTGTAGTGGTTAGCGTGATTAGCTGCCACCCCCGGAGGTCCGGGTTCGATTCCCGGCTCTGCCACGAAATTTGAAAAGTGGTACGAGGGCTGGAACGGGGTCCACTCAGCCTCGGGAGGTCAACTGAGTAGAGGTAGGTTCGATTACCACCTCAGCCATCCTGGAAATGGTTTTCCGTGGTTTCCCACTTCTCCTCCAGGCGAATGCCGGGATGGTACCTAACTTAAGGCCACGGCCGCTTCCTTCCCTCTTCCTTGCCTATCCCTTCCAATCTTCCCATCCCTCCACAAGGCCCCTGTTCAGCATAGCAGGTGAGGCCGCCTGGGCGAGGTACTGGTCATACTCCCCAGTTGTATACCCCGACCAAGAGTCTGAAGCTCCAGGACACTGCCCTTGAGGCGGTAGAGGTGGGATCCCTCGCTAAGTCCGAGGGAAAAACCGAACCTGGAGGGTAAACAGATGATGGTGATGATGATATATTGTGACATTAAGGCCGCGTGTGGGACGGCCGGCAGAATGCAATAATGTACCTTATATAATGTGGATGGGGCAAGCCACGAGAAGAACAATAGCACCGGTGAATTGTTTAGGCTCATATTACCGATGCTCCTAGAAGAAGGTAGAAGCTGGTCAACGGTAGACCAGATCCCAGAATGATCTGCAAATGAGAACTACTAGAATATTCTACGGGGATTTATAAATGTAAATGGTGCATGCTAGTCAGCCTGGAGTCATTCTTGAATGCGCAATCACGAGTGAACAGTAGCGAGTCCGTCAGGAGTGAATCCGTCAGCCGGTTACGCCGAGTTCACGAACTGTTCTAGAACGACACTGTGCCGTGAGAAGCCCTGTGGAAACAAGGAAGTTGAACGCTCCGGTGAGCAGTGCGATCGCTCGAGTGTGTGTTACGATCGTGAGTGGAAAAACCTGCAAGTGAACTTGTAATTAACTGTACATAACAGTTCTTTGGGAGCCTCCATGGCTCAGGAGGCAGAGCGCCGGCATCTCACCACTGGATTCCGTGGTTCAAATCCCGGTCGCTCCTTGCTGGAATTTTGCTAGACAGAGAGGAGATGGTTTTTCTCCGGGTACGCCAGTTTTCCTTATTATCTTTCATTCCAACAACCCACTCCAATATTATTTCATTTCATCTGTCAGTCATTAATCATTGCCACAGAGGAATACGACAGGCCTCGGCAGCAGGCACAATTCATATGCTTGCCGCTAGTTGAGGCTTCAATCCATTCCTCATCCGGTCGAATAACTTGAAACAGGCTGAGGATTTTCATTTTTTCAACAGTTGTATAAGTTTAGTGACCAGTAATGCACACTACTTATTATACAGATAAGTTTTAGTTTTAACGACTCTGATAAATTGACAGTATCACTTTGTTAATATACTGTATTTCTTCGTTCTAGATCTAAAGGTCGTGTTTCTTCTAAAGTCTTGTTCCCATATACCACGAAAGCTATTTTATAAATGGCTCTTAATTTTTTCACACTCATGTTGAACTGTTACATCAATTTCTGTTGTTTGTAACTGGTATGTTACTTACGATAACGCTTGCACAGTAGTTCTAAAGATCTACACGTTCATGTAAAATAAATTCGGTTTTCGTGGTATACTTACCGCCAAATGCGTTCCTTTGGTTCAGTTGAACATTTAACTACTACTACTACTACTACTACTACTACTACTACTACTACTACTACTACTACTACTACTACTACTACTACTACTACCCATTTTCATTTTTCCCCGGAAGCGGAGGCGTGCCTCTTAGACGGTGAATCCGCCTCTCAAGCCAGGACATTTGTTACGGTGAAGGAGATTTGAGGAGACGGTGAGGGTGATGGTGGCCGTGGCCTAAACTAGGAACTGTCGTGGCATTCACCTTAATACAGGGAAATGGTAAACCATGGAAACTATTCTCAGGACAGCCAACAGGTGGGTACCAGATACTCTCCGTCTCCCGAAAGCAGAGGCGTAAAGCTACAGTAGAGCCGTGGCCACCTCCCTCTGCTCGGTTGGTCGGTCGGAGGGCAGAGCTTTCGGACCAGTGGCCACTTGTAGACCGAAGCGTTCTCAGAAACCGCGGACGGACATTTTTTTGATATTTTCTTACGTCGCACTGACACAGATAGGTCTTACGGCGACGATGGGACAGGAAAGGGCTGGGAGTGGGAAGGAAGAGGCCGTGGCCTTAATTAAGGTACAGACCCTGCATTTGCCTGGTGTGAAAATGAGAAACCACGGAAAACCATCTTCAGGGCTGCCGACAGTGGGATTCGAACCCACCATCTCCCAGATGCAAGCTCAGAGCTGCGCGAACCTAATCGCAGGGTCAACTCGCCCGGTCCCACGGTGTCTCAGGTAGGTCCTTCTTAGCAAAATGTTTCTTGTTTAAAGGCTTTCATTACCTTCTCCCCATTATTCGTTATCATCTTCCGTATGGAAATATCTGCTCCGTATCAGTAAATGTTGAAAGTAATTGCACATTTTAACTGATGGCTTAACACACTCCACGTCTCACAGGGTTTCAAATTGTGTGTCACCTATGTAGCCACTACGTGGTCTCAGCTTTCTCAAGTATTGTTCCCTTACTGCCTGAACTCCTGTTCCCAATTATGTTCAGTTTCCAAACACATGGCCTTAGACTTTTTAGTTTCTACAAAGTTTTCATTTTCCTATTTACCAGTTTTCCATCCCTTTTTCCCCGGGAGAAACTCGTCTTTATTTTATTTATGTTTGTGTTTCAAGGTGGTTAACTATCCAGAGCTTTACCTCATAAAAAATAATCGACGCCTCCATAACGACGATGTATAGCAGTGAGTGACTCATGTACTGCGAAGCTGAGTTAGATTACTGGGAACAATTTGGTATTCATTTCAACATCTTTACTAACGAAATTGAGGACTTAAGATGGAAAAGGGTGAAACCGCCGAAGTCTGAAAAATCTGCTTGTTTTGTAAGAAGGGGGTGTAATAGCTATGCCGCATATAATGGTAACATGTGCATGTGCCTGAGTTCATAAGTTTAGATGGTACGAAGTACAACAGGTAGAGCAGCAGTCCAATGTGCCCAGCTGAGTTTGGTGGGGAAGAGTGAATGACCGGGCCAGAGAGAAGGCGTCACCTTCTAGTTGGCCCGCTCCTCCCCTTCGGGGAGAGAATTGTTCTATGCTGTCCACTGTGTCGGTGTGCTCTCACTCATGTATTTGCTAGTTTCTGAGCCACGTACTTGAAGAAATGAAATTTATAGAAGCTAAATATTGTTATGTAATTATATAAAATTTATTAGCTGCCACCCCCGGAGGTCCGGGTTCGATTTCCGGCTCTGCCACGAAAATTTGAAAGGTGGTACGAGGGCTGGAACGGGGTTCACTCAGCCTCGGGAGGTCAACTGAGTAGAGGTGGGTTCGAATCCCACCTCAGCCATCCTGGAAGTGGTTTTCCGTGGTTTCCCACTTCTCCTCCAGGCGAATGCCGGGATGGTACCTAACTTAAGGCCACGGCCGCTACCTTCCCTCTCCTTGTCTATCCCTTCCAATCTTCCCATCCCTCCACAAGGCCCCTGTTCAGCATAGCAGATGAGGCCGCCTGGGCGAGGTACTGGTCATTCTCCCCAGTTGTATCCCCCGACCAAGAGTCTGACACTCCAGGACACTGCCCTTGAGGCGGTAGAGGTGGGATCTCTCGCTGAGTCCGAGGGAAAAGCCGAACCTGGAGGGTAAACAGGTGATGATGATGATGATGATGATGAATTACATAAAATTTTGTGTATGTATTATACTTGCACCTAAAAGGCCTTATGTAGTCATAAATTCATGGTCTCCTTCGGTAGAGAGGGGAGAAAGTGCCACTGTGCTCCGAAACTCTATTATTGGCGTTTCATCGAAAACAATTTTCTGGCCCTTTTTATCTTCTCCATCTTTGGTCCTCAGTTACAAATCTCAATGTTGATCTGTTTGTCTTCTTTCATGTTCAAAGTACTTGATCGATGAAGCTCCAATTTGGCAAACTTATAGCTGGTATATTCCGTTAACAAGTAGGTTACTTATTATCAAGTTCTCTCTTAAGGTATTCATGTAGTGAAATAAACTGTGAAGCAACTGAAAGGAAAACACAGGCTTGGGGCTCTTGAAAGCTCTTCTTATTAAAAATAGTATAAAAAGGTCATTAACCTTCCTGTGCCGTATTGTCGATAATGCATTTATTACGATTGTCGTTTTATTTTATTTTACTTTATTTGATGTCATTTTGATTTTGTTCATCCAGTTGCCGTATTGCCATGGCTATCGGATCTCCGAAAAGGAGTATGTTTGCCGATTGTTTTATGTTATTTGTTTTTGTTTGTTTGTTGTTTATGTTTTCAGTAAGTGGCATTTGATTGTGTGGGCTTATTATTTAGTAATTTGGTAGAGTATAAGTTGAAAGAGCTTGTATAGGTCTGGATAGTGGATTTTTTTCTCCATTAACAGGTCAATTAGATCATGTACTGTAAAATTTGGGGGATAAATAAATAAATAAATAAATAAATAAATAAATAAATAAATAAATAAATAAATAAATAAATAAATAAATAAAAAACTTCGTAGAATTTAAAAACAATCACTGATAAGCTGCAATATGTATTTCTATTTAAAAGAACGAGCAAATGGCCGTGCGGTCAGGGTCGCGCAACTGTGATCTTGCATTCGGAAGGGAGTGGGTTCGAAGTGTCTGACTTCTTTCTTCCACTGATTAGTGTTAAGAGAGGATAGCTGTCCTGTTACAATTCTACTTGAAACAGTGAGTACCACCAACACCACACCGTTCCCCGTCCTGGAGAAAGGATAAGGTAAAAGAGATTTTATACCAAATGTAATGCACAATATGCTTCTCTTCCGCTTTATGAAGTGTAAAAAGTTATATGCGTTTCCTGCCGTCGACCATCGTACTCTCGTTATCAATGAAACTGTGTAATTGAGGAATTGCAGTGGAGGGGATCGTGTCTCTAACCCAGACAGTCAACGCGATTGTTAGCGATCACCCCCAATGAATCTCATCTTTGTGTGTTTATGTTGATATTGTGCGCCGTGTCTTTGTTATTTTAGCATTATAGAACGTCTGTGCAGTATATATGTAGATACTCTCTGATAGTACCTAGGTTAGGCGCATGAGAGATCACCCCTCCCGATGTAGCCACGGTGAATGTTGCTTCACACTTCGTATTTGATGTACGTGCTTTGTTACCCTTTCAAAATACCTGTGTGTTTGTAGTGTAGACCTATGGGAATGCTCTCTCCATTCCCCAGTGTGAGTAAGGGCAGGAATTCTCTCATAATTTGTCGGCTGTTGTCATTCTGTACACTTTTCCGTACCTATGCTGTTTTGTCTCAGTTCGAACTTACCGAGTATGGGATGTTGTTTGGATCTCAAGGTACATACTTACTGTTCCTTTGTCATTTTAATGTTCAAGTTGGCTCCCACTGAGATTATGCTGGTTTGGTGTTCTTTATTATCAAAGTAGGTAAGTTACTTTGATCTGAAACAAAGAGTGAGAGATTGAACAGCTTTCTTAGAACAGAATATGCTATAGAAATATATTCCTTGTGTCAAATTATTCAGTTCATTATTTTCCATAAATTCATACCCTGCATAATTCTATCTTTACCGAAATGTTAATATATTTACTGTTATCCTTAGGGTACCATTAACGCCACGTACACATACAAGAAAACATTAACTTCTTCGGACTTAATAATAATAAAATTTTCAATATACAAGTTCACATTTAAAGCCATTTTCATCTAGCTCAATCTGAATACTAACCATCACTGCCAAAGGCACAAGAACAACACCGACAATGTCAACAAAGTGTGCTGAATGGTATGGACAGAGTCTTGGAGAAGTAGCACAGGTTTAAAGTTAATAAATTCAAAACGAAAATACATGTGTGCAGTCGAACGAAGTCAAGTGGTGTAAATTTTTTTAGATTAATTAAAAAATTAAGTCTTATTGTTATTTAGGTAGTAGAATTAATAACGATGGCAGAAGTATGGAAGGCAAAATATGGAGACTATCACAAACAAGTAAGGCCTTTCTTGAGTAAAGAAATTCCCTCACACCGAACATTGATGTAGATATTACGAGGATATTTTTGAAGACTTCCTTCCGGAGCGTGGAATTCTATGGAAGTAGGACATGGATAATAACTAGCTTAAAAAATATTTTTGAAATGTGGTGTTACAGAAGATTGCTGAAGGTAACATAGGTAGATCAAATCATGAATGAAGAGATACTGAATCGAATTGGTGAGAGAGGAACGATTTGGTGAAATTTGACCTAATAAGAGATAAGATAATAGGACACATCTTAAGACACCTACGACTTTTTCAGTTTGTTTTTGAGGGAAGTGTAGGCGGTAAGATCTTTTTAGCGGTAGACCAAGGCATGAATATGACAAACATATTAGAGTACATGTAGGATGTGGTAGTTATGCAGATCCGAAAAGTTTAGCACAGGCTAGGATGATATGAACTGAATCAAACCAGTCTATGGACTGATGACCTAAATAAGAGCAGATACATATTAACGGGGGAATTTAATTATCCTGTTCCTTTCCTATTAATATTGCTATATCAATGTATATTCAAATTATATAGCCGGGTGCGCAGTCTAGCTATACCTGAACTTATATAGAGTTTCGTGAAATCTATTAAGCCGTTATTCAGTGATGTAGGAAATAACCAAACAAAGAGACAGACTGACTTATTCCTTTGATAGTGGTTTAACGTCGCACTGAATTGAAACCCCAAAGCATAAAACATTTCTTTTTACATCCCTAGATATAAGTGGCTGCTTGTAATCTGAAAGGGGCTCGAAGATAATTACGGCGGAACAACGGTAGAAGGAAACCTTGATGGTCCATGTAATCAAACAAGTGTGATGTGGACGTGTACATTTTGAAATCATTCAATCAAAGATTTTCAGCGGCGACAGGATGGGAAGAGGCTATATTGGGAAGGTAGCGGCCGTGGGCTTAATTAAAGGCCCAGTCCCGCCGTTTGCCTGATGTGAAAGTGGGAAACTTCGGAAAACCATCTTCAGCACTACCGACAGTGGGATTCGAACTTACCATCTACCGAATGCAAGGTTACAGCTACGCGACCCCAATCGCATGACCAACTCGTACGGTGACAAAATTTGTGCCCAACCTTCATTCTATTCAGTATACCTAATCCGAGATAAAAAATGAAGTGGGAGGCCAACATTTCAAGTATATGGAGACAAAATAAAAATTGTTAGCTTGGGTTGATTTAAAAGGAAATTGTGAATATGAAATCTTGAATATAACTGAATTTTAATCTCTAAGCATAAACTATTACTTTTCTTACAACACAAGGTACACAGAGGTAATTGAGTGTTTGTAACGTTGAAGAAGCCCAGAGATAATTACGGTGGGACAACGTAGGACGTAACCTTGATGGTTCATGTAATCAAGAAGTGTAATGCGGACGTGTACCTTTGGAGCCCAGAGACAATAGGAAGGAAGCAAGCAAGATGTTATACAATCTGTGGAGTTTCAACTTGAATAGTTGCGCACAAATTATGCTGGCTCTTTGTCCGCCCTTGGGAACATTTTCCGTGGGGAAGGGGCATGTCTTCCCTTTGATGTCGCCATTCTTCAAGACGGTCGACTCTGTAGCACAGATTGGCCAACAGAGAGTGTTAAAGATGCAAAGGCTTAAATCAAAGCATCAGGAAAAAGGAAAGACGAGGAGTACTTTATCGACATTCTTAGGATTGTTGGCGCTGGAAGTACTGCAGTGGAAGTTAATTGTAGAGAACTTTCTAATAAGGATGGATTACTTCTTAAGTTAGACCTATAGATCAACAAAAATTTTATGTAACGTTTTGTATTGGGAAGATAAGTAATTTAGCTTAACGAAACCAATATTACATTACTTGAAGTCTAATTATTTATCACTTGATTTTTCAACACCTAAGTCATTAAAAGCATGATTCATTTACTGATGGACGTGCGTGCGATATCTCGCAAGGAAGACAATAAATTTTGAAATTTAAACATCCTATCTACCGAGAAGCATAGCACCAGTCCTCAATCACCTTAAGAATACACGCGTACTTGTTATATTCCTGTATTTAATAGTGAACTTAGCATAGAACTGACTGTTCTACCTCATATTACAAATGCTGATGTACAGAAATGAATTTCCTTCCTTCTTTTCCTTATCATTACGCCATAACATAAAGGTGGGGATGTCAAATATAGTGATAAGTTTCCGCAGTGAAACTAGGTCTATACTTCCTAACAGTGAAAGTAGATACTGGGAGTTGAGTGTACTTATCTGTATATAGGCCTAAGCATGTACGTACAGTATGTAGGCCTACACGTTTGGATAGCAGTGGTTGATGCCTAATGGGAAGACGTTCTGAGGAAATCCTTACATTTCCTACGTTATGTTTCTTCGAATTTCTACCACATAAATTATGGAACAGTCTCCACAGTCAACAAAAATATTGCTGAGATATGGATTTTGGAGATTTCTCATCAACGGGAAGTAAATTTATAGATATGATTCTCACTTCATTTTTTCATTTTCACAATACAAATATTCAGTCGTACACATAATATAATCGGATCCAAACTTCGCACTTGTATAAATATTGCAGGCTGCATGTTGCTAACAAAACTCAATCGCCATTTTGTATTCCTGCCTATATTTTCGTAAAAATAATCAGTTTTTCAAATTTTTCTTCAATAAGTTCGTTAAAAATTAGTTGTAATTTAAACGAGAATTGAACTGACGTTATGAGCATGTCAGCTGAGATACGGACATACGACTCCATACGTAATCACTGGTCTTATGACGGAGTCAATGGACTGCAGACACCTCTCACACTTTTTCACTGGAACTCAAGTTGTAGCTTCCACCCGCCGCTTGCACCGGGAAAATATGGGAGGGAGCTTTGAAATTCATTAACATCCGGACAATACAAGCTGATATGAAGACCTACAGGAAGAGGATGTGTTTCAAAAATTATTAAGAATTGATACCAACGATGAAATTAATAATAATAATAATAACGTGAGGCCTTCGGAGTGGCCTGATGCAGATCTTTCAAATTGATGCCGTATAGGTGGCCTGCACGTCTGTGAGGATGGACACTACCTGAGATGAATTCTGATACTGAAGACAGTACAAACACTCAGCCCTCCCACAAACCACAGGAATTATAAGTAAACCGGCCTCGGTGGCCGTGTCATGTGAGCGAATGGAGGAGGAGAGGTTACCTGGAAGAATAATGTACTCCGTCATGGAGGGTAAGAGAATTAGAGGGAGAAAAAGCCGACGATTGTAGGACTCAGTTTCTAACGATCTAAAGATAAGAGGCATGGTACTAAACTAGACCACAGAGCTAGTTACAAATAGAGGATTGTAGGGGCGTTTAGTAATTTTTTTCACAATTAGTTTACGTCATACCGATACAGATAAGTCTTATGGCGACGATGGGCTAGGAAAGGGCTTGGAGTGGGAAGAAAGTGGCCATGACCTTAATTAAGATACAATCCCTAGCAGTTGCCTGGTGTAAAAAAAAAAAGGAAACCATAGAAAACCATATTCAGACTGCCGACAGTGGAGTTCGATCGCGCTATTTCCAAAATGCAAGCTGATAGCTACGTAATAAAAAACCAGGCGGCCACTTGCTTGATGTTTAGTAAATTCACACCGAACGAGTTGGGTGTGCGGTTAGTGTCGCTCTGCTGTGAGTTTACTTTCGAGAGATGGTGGGTTCAAATCTCGTCTTCGGCAACCTTGAAGATATTTTTCCATAGCCTCCCACTTTCACACCAGGCAAATGCCATGGCTGTACCTTAATTAAGACCTCGGCCGCTACCTTCTCAATGCTCGCCCTTTCTTATCTTTGCATCGCCGGGAAACTTCGAAGTGTTAGAGATGTTAAACCAGTAGCAAAAATGTACATTTACAGAGGCTTGCAGACTGAATGTTAAAATGTATGACAGTCTACAATGAAGATATATGTATGTATGTATTTTACCCGACAGGTACATGAACCAAGAACTAGTGATCAAGTGAACACGCATTTCTTTGTCTGGTAGCGAGCTCGCGGGTACTCGAAGCCTGGAATGCCGCAGCTGTGGCTAGAAAATATTCCCCACGAGCAGAGCTAGGGAATCCCTGGATGAAATTAAGGGAGAAGTCATCCCCACCACATGTTGTTGGCGAGTGGGAGAGGTACACTTTTTAGAATCGTAATCTTTAAATCTTTAAAACAACATGACCAACTTCGTCTTCTAGAATAAAGGAATTAACGAGTTTAATAATACTGCACTGTACAACGATTAAAAACAGCTGACCGTGATTTGTGAATTTATTTACAGTGTGTGGCGTCCTTCATGGTGACAATCTTCTGTCCAAAGAAGGAACAGATGATTACATAACAGTGGAAAGTTACAGAGACCATGTGTTAAATGTCTTCACATCCACTTGACAAGGGGAATCCTGTGAGCGAAGGGAAATTTGAAGACAGATATTTATTTATTACAGGAGATTCTGCGATTAGATTTCGCACGGGTGCGTTTTAACTATATTATAAGATTTCTGGTCACCTGATTATCGCAATATTGCGCCTCAAGTACACCTAGAACAGGGTGTATAGGAAATTTCAGAGGGGGAACTTCACAACTAATATGAAGTTTTGGAAGCGTCACCCAAGAGCAGTCGGTGTTTTCATCTCGCGAAGGACAGATGTGTGTCGGTATCGGGCTATAGGTTCCTTTTGTGTGAGTACTGTAAATGCAGAGGAGAGTCAAAACGACTTAATTCGAGTGGTGTCTGAATCGAGCGAAGAAGAGGGATATAATTAAATGCGCGGTTAAAATTTTCGACGATTTTTAACGATAAATTGAACTCCTAGAATTATTATTATTATTAATATTATTATTATTATTATTATTATTATTATTATTATTAATAATACTTCCGTCGCCTAAGAAAAAGAAGGGAGACGGGTAATATTATAAATATAACTATGATCAGTGACACAAGGGTTAATTCGGAGTTGTGCTATCAATAAGCTGTACGATGCGAGTAGAAATTCGGCGACAAGGAATCAAAGATCGGATCGATTAGTGCGCGGTGACGCAGCAGAACGGAACGGGCACTAACTGTGTGTGTATCTGTGCCATAGATACTGAAGATTTCCAGTGCCCAGGACTATGGAGTTTAGCAGTCGCAGCTAGCAAATGGAATCAACAGCTATCAACGTGGACATGAGTCAACACCAAACCCGAGGATGGACGTCCCGTGGCAAACCGAGGTGTCATCGAGGGAAACATCTGTTATGCATGACGTGAGGGGTACGGAGAATTCATTTTATAACGCTGTAGCTATTAACTGATACGGATTCTTAGTTTGTTAAACCGTAAATGTGCAAATGCATGGCACACAGTTTATTTCAGTAACAAGTCTGAATGACTTAACTTGTAGATATGGGAAAATTTGTTTTGGGAAGGTTTTCCTCTCCCATTTTATTTTGTGGAATACTGCTAGTATCCTTAGGGCTACTTTACTGTGTACTTTTTTAATAAAATGGTGAGTTTCATTAGTTCTTTGGATTGATTGTGTAAGAGGGGCTGGTATTCAACCGGCTGGCCTATCATGAATGCCAAGTAATAGGCCTACTTGTGTACACTATACTGTGTGAGAGAAGAAATGTTGCTGTGAAATCACCCAGAGAGCCAAAGCGGCAACCTCCACTGAAATATTTTTCTAGGTCCCACTTTTTAATTGTGAACGTCTATAACGCGTGTTGTCGATAAATGTAGGACCCTAATTACACACTGAATCGTGTGAAATTACAATTGTGCTTGTTTATAATATTGACGTACGTGTTTCTGTCGTCAGGAAAGATGTGTAAAGTAACGAATTCGTGACCAAGTAAGTCAAGTGGGCCCATCAGGTAGAGATTAAGCTTATTTTAAAGATTAATAATAATAATAATAATAATAATAATAATAATAATAATAACAATAATGACAATAGAAGTGTCAGTGTCTTCTGGATTAATATCGGACCAGCTGCGTGAAATACTGTGTGTGAAGGAAAGGATATAGTCTGTTAAAAATGCGTCAGGCGACGATGTTAGAATGGATTTCAAGTCAGGACTCACGGCGTAAATTTTCGAAGTCAGATTGTGGTTGAACACATGTGAAGGCTTATGAATTGAAAAGTAAGAAATTAATTATGATTCACTTCGCTATAATGAGTGTGTTAATCCTATGTAGCGAATTGATCTGTTTAAGTGATATTTTAAAGGGACGAAACTGTTCTTCCCAGACAGCGGTAAGTTATGTCCCGTTGCCACGCCTACGGCCGAGAGTGTGAGCAGATTTGGGGACTTACGAGTGAGCCTCTCGTATTTTTTTTGCCTTCGAACCCGCACCGTGAAATCGTGGTCCGTTTTAAAAAGTTTATAATATTTGTTCCTGCGTGGAGTGCTAATTGATTCATTTTCTCAGCCGACTTAGATAGATGTCAGAAATCAATGACCCGGTTTTATTCTTCTTTATTGTTTTCATGCATATAAAATCATGATCAGGGATTTCAGGTCCTTTGGGAACATCGTACCGAGCTCGATAGCTGTAGTCGCTTAAGTGCGGCCAGTATCCAGTATTCGGGAGATAGTAGATTCAAACCCCATTGTCGGCAGCCCTAAAGATGGTCTTCCGTGGTTTCCCACTTTCACACCAGGCAAATGCTGGGGCTGTACCTTAATTAAGGCCACGGCCGTTTCCTTTCCACTTCTAGCCCTTCCCTGTCCCATCGTCGCCATAAGACCTATCTGTGTCGGTGCGACGTAAAGCAAATAGCAAAAAAATGAGAAAAAAAAGAAACATCGTAGATCCCGGGTTTGCCTCTGGGTGTATGACTTGCAGTCTCACAACGTTGGGACAGGTGATTAGTGTTTCACCTGTATTGTGTATATAATTTCTATATTTATCTTGAGTGTTTACGTGTTTAATTGTGTTGTGATATCATCCAGCGTCGACAATGGTGTCTACCGTTGGTGCGACGAGTTCGTGTATATACGGGTGGGCGTTCGATTTGAACCCAAGGCATCTGGAGTTTTGCGTTTGTTTATGTTATATTATCTAAGGTTATTCCAGAGAGAAATCGATTTACGTTAGATTCGGTTTCAGTCAGATTTGTTATATTTGAGTATTATGATTTTGTTTGCCCAGTAAAATTGGGAGTATGTTCAGTGATTAATAGTTAATATTCCGTACACGTGAAGTCATGAAATAGATCCTTGTTGAATGGTTATACTCGGTCTTATCCCTAAAATTTGAACAAATCTCAATAATCCGAAGTAAAGCTGTGAATTTCGATTACATTTCGCCTTGTATATTTGCGTCATTTTTCATCATCATCAGGGTTATAATACGCCCCTTTGATTTTTTAAATTGAAAGTATTGTTCTCACTTGATGGTAGTTATATGACACTCGTATTCTCCTACCTTTATGCTGCTAAGTTATATATATGACGACCCTGTAGATTTATCTCCGGAGACTATATGGGTAGGAGGCGGGTGCTCTATGTATGTATGTATGTATGTATGTATGTATGTATGTATGTATGTATGTCAAAATCCTTGGCTCGGCCGTGAATCGTACTCGGATCCATTTGCACCAAAGGCCAACATGCTATCCATTTAGCGGATGGTTGGAAATACAAGTGTACCACTACAAAGTCATATTGTATATACTCGTATTAAATTTTGACAATCATAGAAAGGGCAAGACGTACAGTACAACTCTGCAGTTTTAATGACTGATGTACAATTAATAGTCTATATTATTGAATCTTACGAGGGAAGTACCCCAGCACGAACGGCTAAAACCGCCTGAAAGTGCGCTTAACATACGAAGATATGTCTGTTCTACCACCCATCAAGGGCATTTATTTGTAAAACCCCGCATTAGTGTACGATCAATGTTTGGAAATTACGGCTAGCAAAGATTGCAGAAACACAATTCGCAGCAGAAACTACCGGGCAGCAGGCACTTCGTACCATTATAGTAACAAGAAACAGATGTGGTGCAATATCATCTGGCAAAATGTTGAACACGTGCTTGCAACAAGAACTCTTAAGACATGCAGTACCGTGTTGACATAGTCATCTTTCCCACTATAGAAGATACTGTGTTGTCCTTTATTCGACGTCAAAGTGTAAGTGTGGAGTTTCAAGGAAGTGATTAAAACACAGCCGAATGGAACAGTATGCACACTTAACGAGGGCAACATGTAGACATAATACATTATTTAACGTGTTCCCGCATTGCAATAGTCCAAACTCAAATGCCACGCTGATCACATTATCAAACGAAGCAACAGGAACATCCACATCATAACCTGCTCTTTGCCATGCGAATGTTAACATAAGTCTGTATCTCGGTGCAGATAGTTGGTTGTAGATGACGGAATGAGGACGGATGATGAAGTATCGATCATGTAACGTGGCCTTCGTCGTATCTATTTGCAAACGTACAAAATCAACAAGACGCCTGACATAGAGCTTGTATTGCCGAAAAAAATATACATCCAGAGTTTGAAAGTATTTGGTTGTCTTTGGTGGCAATATCTTTAATACAATACCTTTATTTGGAAAACATTCATCAATGACGCTGTAGTCTTTGTTTCCTGAACAGGAATCACAAAGAATAGACCTCTCTCACCAACATGTTCAGCGAGGACTGAATTAAAGAAGCTCTTCATATGTACTTTAGTCATTTTTCCACTTTTACTCACTTCAACATGAATGTTCCGTGGACACATTGTTGTCAGTTTCTTAGCAACCTGCGGACCAAACGTTCCATCCTTTTCCTGCAGGCAAAATATAAAGCTTGTTCGCTAATTTTCCATTCATGGACACAGTCCACTGATCTCTATACATGGATCGCTGATGGCAGGTCTCCGCTGCAGGAGAAAGTACGCCAAGTTGAGTGCGCGGTTCGCCATGTTGGCGTACCCAACCTAGGGCTCTCCTTATGGGGAAGCAATGATAATATAGTCAATTTTAAGTCGCAATTAATGGCGCATTGGAATAATTAAAAATATAGAGACATGTTCACTCAAAGCATAAGGACATTGGGATCACTGACACGTCATTCCGAGGTCACTAAATCTCCGGGATAGCAATAAACATGAGTGTATAATAACGGCCGACAAATATTAACTTAGGTGCTGAATACATGCAATTAGCGATCGGTAACAATACGAGTGAAAACCAGTTTCTGGAAACATTGCTGTAAATTGTATACATGTATGCCACGAAATTAAGCATTCTTAAAATGATGTACCTATAAAAGTAGCTCACTATACAGGCCTAGATTCGACATACCATAATCGGTGCTTGATAATGAATTCCTGTTTCTATGAAATAACGCGCATATTATCAAATTAAAATATCAGTGAAGCAAATGTACACATTTATAAAACCAGCAAATATTCAAAACTTGTCAATATATCACATTACCTGCAGCTTAATTTACTATTACAGACCTCTTTAATTAAATTCAGCTAGCAAAGCGATATTGATAGTCATCATCAGATATATGTAACACCAGTTAAGAGTCCCAAATACCACGAATTGTATAATGGGATAGCCCCAAATACCCACCACACTTTCCCTTCTCCCACCCATAATTATTACTGATGTAAATAAGGTCTAAAATTCCCCCAGACTTCAGTTTCTAAGATTATTATAAGGTCACGCCAATTATTTCATCGAAACCGTCAGTTTAATTACGAGAAAAAAATATAAGTAAATTTTTACTTGCAGTTAATGTTAAGTAAAATTGAAAACAGTTGGCTGTACATCACTTCTAAGGTGTACAGTTTGTCCATTTCTATCAAAACAGTCTTCCTATAAGTGATACGAGCAGAGAACAGCTGTTTTAGAAGGCTCCCAATTCTCCCGCCTGATACTCCTAATCGATGATCTTAGATGTTCGGGTCTCGAGAAAGAAAACCTACAAAAATTAATTGCCATTTTGCTCCCGGAATATGCGAAATAAGATACAATAAACCTAAAACTCAAAACACTACCCTAGGAAGATTCTTATGCACAGTATAAAACTCCCCGATGAAATGATTTCTCCTTCTACTGATCGGTTCTGTTTGTACATCCATAAGCTGAACACTGCGGTATGTTAATACCCCGTAGAATGTTTCTTCATTCATATTTCAGATAAACACATCATCATCATCTGTCGGCTTTTTCCCTCGGACACAGCGAGGAATCCCACCTCTACCGGCTCAAGGGCAGTGTCCTGGAGCTTCAGACTCTTGATCGGGGATACAACTGTGGAGAATGACCAGTACCTCGCCCAGGCGGCCTCACCTGCTATGCTGAACAGGGGCCTTGTGAAGGGATGGGAAGATTGGAAGGGATAGGCAAGGAAGAGGGAAGGAAGCGGCCGTGGCCTTATGTTAGGTGCCATCCCGGCATTCGCCTGGAGGAGAAGTGGGAAACCACGGAAAACCACTTCCAGGATGGCTGAGGTGGGAATCGAACCAACCTCTACTCAGTTGACCTCCCGAGGCTGAGCGGACCCCGTTCCAGCCCTCATACCACTTTTCAAATTTCGTGGCAGAGCCGGGAATCGAACCTGGGCCTCCGGGGGTGGCAGCTAATCACGCTAACCACTACACTACAGAGGCGGACTCAGATAAACACATACATATTTAAACTGAATCTTGTAATCCACAAGTATACTACAAGGCAACGAACCTAAATTCGTAAAATACACTACTATTTACTTTGCAATAACAAAACACAGAACACTCGTGGAACTACAATCAAGAGGCCTGGCGTCACTGAACTAAGCATAAACAAAGCAAGCGCGCTCCTCGTGGTCTACTGCACCGTGCGCTCACTGCCATCTTACTGCGCCAGTCATCTTCTATTCGGCTTACTGCTACCCAAGCTACCAGCCATCCAGGTATAGAGATCAGTGACACAGTCACATCAATTGTGTAACTATGCGTATAACTATGCACAGACTGTACCAGACCAACTGTTGATTTTTCCCCTCTGTTTGAAAGTGTTGCAGAAGAGGTTAGTTCATAAACAAATTGGCTCTGATCACTACTCCATTCGCATTCCTTCATTATATTCCCGTCTTGAATAAACATGTTCACGTCTGACATAAATATTTCTGCTGTTTGTATAATAATATGCTCTTCTTCAATCTCTTTGCGAGTCATGAACATAGTGATATGTCTGGACGAAATATTATATTCGTCTTTGAAGGCCCTGACAAAATGCAACGAAGCTTTAAAATTGTCCAGAGAAACTGCTCTAGCGGCCTCCAGAGCCCACGCTTGAATGTGCCAGTAGTGGATCACTGATCCATTATCTCTAGTTCTGTCAAATCGTGCTTTTACAGACTCTTCTAAAGCTTTCAATTTTAATGTTTTGTTTCCCTCGAACAGACCTGGGTCTTGCCTTTTGCGCGTCACATAATCTAAAATTACCTTGCAGTTTGATTTCAACCTAATCCAGCAATAACGCTTCATTAGTTTCTAATAAGAATTGTAAGCGCGATTGTAATAATCCTCGTAAATATTGTCCAATGTTCGGACATCAATACTCCGTATCAAACTTGTTCGTACACGTTTTGGGGGTGAAGTAGCGAAATCACTGTCACGAGTAGTTCCTTCCGTTGCTGGATTGTCGGTACGGTTGGAACCCTCCTACTCACACGCTGTTTCTACTACGCCGTCCATCTCACAATCACCATTACTCTCCAATGTGTCGGTATGTAGTTCCGTTACAGATCCATTGTATTTCTGCGTTATGATCATACAACATGCATGCAAATGGCCCATCCTCCACCCCACTTACATCTTCACTATCCAGTGTGTAGCGCCGGCGTACCTTTCCGCGCAGCAACTTCACAACATTCACAGGGTTGATTGGCTTCCACCTACTCATGCCGGACGTTTGTGTGTGCACTATACTACGACACACTGCAACTGACTAACAGGCATTGCGTGAACAGATCCAATGCAGCGCGGCCTGTGCGCTGAAGCTCAGATGGTGCGGGCGACCGAACACGTACTTTTACAGATGAATGGCCTTGATAGCTACTGACATAGGTATAACTGTACACTTTAAGCCCACTTTCTGTCGGTTTTAGCCGTTCGAGCCGGGGTACTTCTCTCGTTAGAAAGATTTTACGTCATTGCTAATAAACTTAAACTTCTTTCAGTATGACGTCGGTAACACATCCTCTAATGGGGATAGAAAATGGAAGAAAGTGCCCCTTTCAAGGAACGGTATTCCCCTGTGGGTGAGGGGTGGTAGAATAACACCCACGGTATCCCCTGCCTGTCGTAAGAGGTGACTAAAAGGGGCACGTGGGGTTCGTAACTTGGGAGTATGTGTTGGTGACCAAGGGGCCCTTAGTTGATTGGCATTGCTTCAACTTACTTGTGCCAGGCTCCTCACTTTCATCTAATACTACTATCTGACCTCCCTTTTAATCAAATCTTATTCTTTTCCGACCCCGACTGTATTAGGTATCTAGACCTAGGGAGTTCTTCAATGTCATGTCTTCCGTAGCCCCTGTCTTCCTTTGGCCTACACCTTCATTTTTCGAAATGACGTACCCCTTGAATTTTCCCCTTATTAGTATTAATAGAGGGTGGTTGCGTAGTTGTACTTCCTCCTAAAACAGTAATCACCACCACCATCAAGGAACAATTCATTATTTTGTACATAATTATAATCCATGACAGAAATATAGGTATGGAATTTCTTCGACATTGCAGAAATTCGAGACCATAACTTCGGAAATGAACAGTTAATTGCTGAGCGAATTTACGTTTACCGTTTTGTGTTTTAATCCTTCTTCCAGTTTAATCTGTGGTCATTCTTATCTAAATCTGGTGAGATTTAGGTAGTAGAGAATCGTAGTTAGGCCTATAAAAAGTACTATGTCGAACTATCGGAAAGATACTCTCGAAATGGATCAGGAGAGAAACATAGCTCTAGATGGTGTCTATATCAACTTTAGTCTGAGGATATAAAGCCCTGATTTTGGAAATATATTATCATAATTATATGCAAACAACTAAAATGAGTTTTCTTACCGGTTAGGTTGTTTTGCAAACTTCACCTTATTTCGACTACATGTTACTGCCCATTTTCAGTTCGAATCATCGGCTATTTTCTTTTACAAACTTCACCATCTTTCGACTACATTTTACTGCCCATTTTCAGTTAGAATCATCGGCTATTTTGTACAAACGTCACCATCTTTCTACTACATTTTACTGCCCGTTTTCAGTTAGAATCATCGGCTATTTGTTTTGCAAACTTAACCTTCTTTCGACTACATTATTACTGCGCATTTTCCATTCGAATCATCATCAGTTCATCACCTCCTAAACATCCTGTCTGCAGTGCTTTCGCTTGCAATATGAATATCCACCATGGGCCTTATAGCTAGAGTAGCAGAACTAAATGAAAAATTCATGAAGATCGTATGCATTCAAGTAAATATACTGGATCTGTATACTAGCACCACCAATCAAGTAAGAGATACATAGATACATAAAGAAAAGATCTATCGAATTTAAACATCAATGTTGCAAGACTTTTCCACGAAGAATACTGAAAGTGAGCATGACAACCTGTAGTTGTACACGCCGCTTGACAGCATGACTATAGCCAGAGGACTTCCATGTCCAAATGGACTCCGAACTACAGAAAATATCAGTGATCATTTTAAAAATCCTTCAAGAAATACCTGGGATTTGAACCTGGATGAGAAACCAGTGAATATGTTATGAGTAGGGTTCGGAAGATTAAAAAAATGCCTTTTTTTCTCGAGTGTTCGAAGACGAGGCCCAGCATAATACATGTTTATCTTGGGTCAATGTAGGTCAGAAAATGATGGGTTTTATTTGTCCTTTCCTGCTTTCTTCGGCGTTTCTCAGCTTATTGGTTCTTTTTTAACCTGTTGTAGGTCTTAACGGTTTCTTCTTCCCACTGTACATTTACTGCTAATTTTTAATTCGAATAATCATTTCATCACCTCTTAAACATATTTTCTGCAGTGAATACATATATTTGAACCACATCTAAAAAGAGAGAACAATCCTAGACGACAGAAGCAGGTACGATCAGACAGCAGACACCTGGAAAGATCACAAATCAGATAAGAAAATGGCGCTTTATGACAAGGCAGAGAGGGTGGGGTGCGTAGTAGTTGTCTTTAGACTTTGTGCTTGACTTCAGATTGCAGAAGAAAGCCAGAATGTTAACATGCATAAAGTGAAGACCAGTAAAGATATTTTTGCGAGAACTAATCTGAATTTTGAACAGAGGTGTTCTCTACTGATGGAAGTTGTTACGTCTGCCTTTGTCGACAGGGTTGGCCAGTTGCCGGCAGTTCCATCTGCTGGACACGTTAAGAAGAAACAATTGAATGTACTAATAGCCGCTATGTTTTCTATAGTATGATGTGATGTAAGCTGTCTAAAGAAGTGTTTTAAAATTAAATTCAGTGCAGAACCATTATAAGACTTCCTTAAAATATGTTCCTCCGTATAATGTTTTTACACAACATTTAGTGGCGACCGCGACAGGATATTTACGACCTGGTGAAGGAAGAATCATCGTACCCGCCTGGAATATGGAGCGCGAAAGTCTCGATAAATTACTGAAGCAAAGGAGAGCGACAAGGACTTCGTTTACGAAAATTGGTAAACGGGTTAGTGATTGGACTGAAGAGGAATATGATAATATTAGGGAACTTCAATCATTATCCACGTTGTTAGAAAGTAAGATAGCGAATTTTAACGAACTAGATTCGAAAGTGCTCGATTTGTTATTAGATGATGACGAGGCTGACATTGACAAGAAAGCAGAAGGGGTTGATGAGTATCAGAAAAGTATCTGGCCCTTAAATTGCGTATTTCGGGAATACAGGTTCAAGAAACCGAATATTAAGCGGGTATTGTTGGTAGTAGGTCTAGCAACCAACAAATCAAGAAATTCAAGTTGCCGAAGTTAGAATTCCGCACTTTTGGAGGGGATTTAAAGGAGTGGTTACCATTCTGGTGTCAGTTCTCTAAAATAGATGAAGATCCTGTAATTAGTTGTGGAGGATAAATTTCAATATTTAATACAGGCAACAGTAAAAGGATCACTTGCTAGGCAGATAGTTGAGAGTTTTCCACCAACACGAGTAAATTACAGCAAATGAAAGGCTAAAATTTTGTTTTGGCCAAGAAAATCTTCTTGTGGAGGTTTATGTACGTGAGCTGTTGAGATTGGTTTTACACAAGGCCTCGAATTCCAAATCTAGAATTGCATTGTCTCAGCTTTATGATCAGTTGGAAACACAGTTGAGATCACTAGAATCACTTTGTATCAAAATGGACAAGTGTGCTTCTGTGCTATTTACCCTTATTTAATCCTGCCTCCGCGAAGACTTATCAGAATTTTGCAACGCAGTATTCCACTTACCTCTGCTACAAATGCGAAAGACCGTCTGAAAGGGTTAATGAAATTCCTGAAGTCGGACGTGGAGTGTGAACAGAGAATCTGGGTTTGACTTAAATGTAAAGGGACTAAAGAAGAACCGAAGCACAAGGGGCAGGATTCAGACGACAACATCTATGGGATTATTAACATCAAATCAACGTAAGGATGACAAAATTGTGTTTTGTGAGGGTCATCACAGTAGTGCAGATTGCTTCTCTGCTAGAAAAATGTTAATGGATAGTAATAGAAACTGTTAAGGGAAAAGGGGGTGTTGTTATATGTGTCTGAAGTCAGGACATACGGTAAAGAATTGTAAGGCGAAAAACATAAAATGTACAAATTGTGGTGAGAAGCATGTTGTATTTATGTGCAGACAGTTGTTAGAAAAACAACATGCTGTCCCCAAAGAAGTTAGCAACAGTGAAGAAAATGTAACTCGGGAAGTCACGTTGGCAAATGTTTCCACTTCGCCTAAGGTGTTGCTATAAACCCTTCGTGTAAATGATAGAAAGACTGAATGTGTTCGTTCTTTGGTGGATACGTGCTCCTAGAAGTCATATATTTTGCAAAAGACGGCTTTAAAGATGGAAAGGAAAGGAAATCATCTGACATTCTCTTTTTGGTGGTGTGACAACACAACGGAATGAACATGAAGATTACAGGGTGCGTGTAGGGGACCTGAACGATGAATTCCTGTGAAATCTTGGAGATTTAGACCAAGAAGTGATCTTTGTAGTCATTTCATATGTTAAGGAAGGGGAATGGATGAACGAGCTGAAGAAATTGAAGATAGATATCACCGATAATGAGGCAGGATTTTGGTCTATAGAAATACTTACTGGGGCAGACGTGGCTGGCAAAATTCTAACAGGAAGAAGAGAATTGATAACGTGTGGTTTTGTTGCACTAGAGACATTGTGAGGCTGGACATTGATGAAACAATTTCCTTATAACAAGAGAAGTGACGAAAATGAAGGCTTGCTTGTAACTTCCGTGTTGATTAAAGTGGAAAGTATTGCTGATTTGTGGAGGTTGGATGTAATAAACATTTCGGATCCTGTAGAGAAAGTTACGAAGAGGGAACGAGATATTGCAGCGAAAGATAATTTCCTCCAAAGTATTCATCGTACCGAAGAAGGTCGATATCAAGTTCCGCTACATTGGGTTGAGGAGCATCTCCTCTTGCAGTAAAATCTGAATCTCGCTGAAATAAGGCTGGGTTCGATGAGGAATATCTGAAAATACTTTTCGAGATTACAATGAAGTGTTTGAAGATTGGTTGGCTGAGGGAATTATGGAAGATGTGGCTGAATCTGAACGTGTTCATTGTTGTCACTACTTACCGCATAGATCAGTTGTAAAGGAAAACAGTTCAACCCCAAGAATCAGACCTGGTATGACGCTTCGGCAAAACTAGGCAGTTTTACATCTTTAAATTAATGTCTTGAAACTGGTCCAAATCTGATTTAACTCATCCCGGATGTGCTGTAAAGATTTAGAGGAAAGAAGATAGGAGTGGTTTCTGATATTAAAGGAGCATTTTGACACATTAGTATTCACCCTGAAGACAGGAACATACTTTTTATGGTGGAACTGTTATGAATAACTGGAGGTTAGATTATTCTGGCATGAAAGATTCATTTTTGGTGTAAAGTGTAGTCCTTTCCTCTTAGGATCTGTGACCGAACACCACTTTATGAGGGAATAAGATTGAAATAATTCTCTTAAAGAAAAGTCACTGCACAGTTTTTATGTTGATAATGTTGTTTCTAGTGTGGACACTAAAGCTGAACTTAATGCATTAATGTCGCAATCGGTCAAAGTCATTGCAAAGGCCAAATTCGAGTCAGAGTGCTCATGATAATACGTATTCTGCAGTATTGGGTTTGTTGTGGAATCAAGACTGTGATAACTCAAACTTAACATGAGCTGGATTAGAGATTTTCATTTTGACACCATTACCAAGAGAACAATCCTGTCGATCTCTCACAAAGTCATTGAATCTATAGGTTTTAGCTGTCCTGTTATGTTGTGTCCTAAATTGTTTCTGCAGAAAATGTAGAAGATGGAACTTGATTGGGATATAGAAGTTGACCCTACTGTCAAGAAAGGATTTCTGTTGTGGTATGAAGAACTCCTCCGATGGGTACAGAAACCTGTGAGTATAGAGTAATGCGCTTTGCACACCTTTTGTGATGCCAGTCAAAAGGCATATGAGGCAGTTGTTTCCCTCAACGTAAAGACAATCAACAATGTTCAACTTCAGCTATTGGCGACCAAGACACGAGTCTCTCCTGTAAAGAAGGTTTTTATGCCACGTTAGGAGCTTATGGCTGCAACCATAGAAGCAAGGTTTGCGAAGTCAGTTCTGGACAGATTAGGACGGTAAATTGTGAAGACTTTGTTCTGGAGCGATCCTACTACAGTAATTGCGTGGATTACCAGAGCAGACAAATGGAGTTGATGAAATTAGGAACACCAGTTACTCTGAATCTTGGAAGTATGTTCCAGCAGAACTTAACCCTGCAGATTTACCTTCCAAGGTGTGCAAAACTAAACAATTAGTTGCTTCTAGATGGAGGGGAAGGCGTGCATGGTTGAAGGAATCACCAAAAAAGGTGGGTTGTTCGCAGTGATAATCCCAAAGAAGATGAGATCAACATGGAAAAGGTTAGATCCCCTGCTGTTGTGAATGTTAACTGTTTGGTTTCAGAGAATCAAGAGGACTGGTATTTCAAATACTTCTCTAATTTTGTAAGAATTTTCCCCGTTTTTAAAACGTTTTCGGAACAGTATACACATCGGAATATTCCCGACGAGTGTAGCCTCCAAAAGGTGTACGCGCACCGCTGCTAGGAAGACACGATTGAAAACATTCGCGACTACGTTGCGGATAAGTTAATTTTTGTGTCTCTTCGGGAGATAGTAGGTTCGAACCCCACTGTCGGCAGCCATGAAAATGGTTTTCCGTGGTTTCCCATTTTCAAACCAGGCAAATGCTGGAGCTGTACCTTAATTAAGGCCACGGCCGCTTCCTTCCCACTCCTAGCCCTTTCCTGTCCCATCGTCGCCGTAAGACCTATCTGGGTCGGTGCGACGTAAAGCAGATTGTAAATTAATTTTTGTGTCTAATGACGAAACTAGTAATGAGGTGGGTCGTTCCTTTGCAAATGTGATTGTTGGTAAGTTAGAGGAGGAAGATCGTGGGAAGATATTACTCCTCGAAATGGATATCTTGGAGAAAGTAAATCCCCAAATTACACTCACGTTCATAAAAAACAGAACAACTTAAAAGACTAGAAATAGGAAGTTCATATTCCCAAGACACGTGCATTAGTATGTTCGAAGCATTTCGGCCCACGGGTTCAAGATCCACATCGATATATCGGTGCAGCACCACCCACGGGTAAAATGTGCCAGCAGCTCTCGTCATTGCTATAAACTGAAGGTAATGGATCAGTGAGACTTGAGCAGGCGTGCAGAATGCCTCGCAGACGTAAGCGAAAACCGTACCGTTACATGAGTGATTCTGAAGGCGCATTATTGGCATGAGAGAACGTGATGCATCCATCCGGGAAATTGCTGCTTGTATGGGACAAAGTGTGTCGGCAGTGCAACGGGTGTGTACAGAATGGTTCATAGAAGGCCGTAGAACACGACAAGATGGGTCTGGTGGTACCACCCATACCACCCCTGAGAAGAATGGCAGCTCAACTGAATGGCATTGCGGGACAGATCTGCGTCCTCATCGGCTCTGGCGCAGCAGTGGAACAGTGTTACACATCGTACCCTATCAAGAGTGACAGTCTGTCGCCGTTTATTACGGTCTGGGTTACCGGCGCGTCGCCCACTTCTCCGCCTGCCTTTGACTAATGTGCATAAATATTCTAGATTGGAATGGGGAACAGAACGACGTCACCGGAACAGGAATGGCACCAGATGGTGTTTTCGGACGAATCAAGGTTCTGTTTGTTTGAAAATGATGGTCACATTTTGGTTCGACGCCGACAGGGGGAGAGACTTCACATTGACTTAATTCGCACACGGCATACACCGCCAACTCAAGGCCTTATGGTGTGGGGTTCTATTGGGTACAACCCCAAATCACAGTTGTTATGTGTCCAGGGCACCGAGGCCATATTGACATCCTGCGATCCGTAGCCATACCCTTTCTGCACGCCACCCCAAGCACCATATTTCAGCAGGACAATGCGCGACCATATGTTGCAGCACGAACACGTGCCTTCGTGTTGTCACACGATGTCAAACTGTTGCCCTGGCTCTCCTGATCACCTGACTTGTCACCAATCGAATATGTGTGGGATATGGTGAAACGACGGGTGCAGTACTGTGACCCAATTCCAATCACCAACGTTGAACTATGGAACCAGGTGAATGCAGCTTGGATGGCTATACCCCAGGACGCCATTCGCGTCTTGTACGTGTCTGTGCTACCACGCATGGAACAATTTATCAGTGCCCATGGAGAACCCAGTTACTACTAGGCAACAGGTCACATACTGAACCTATGTGACTGAAATTATAATCGTTTCTGTAGAACATATTAATGAACGTGCCCTATGAATATGAACTTTCTATTTCTAGTCTTTCAAGGTGTTCTATTTTTATGAACATGAGTGTATTTGCCAGTTGTTCGACAAAAACCTCTTTATAATGTAGCCACAGGTAATAAAGCATGACAATGTTCTGCTTATTCTCCCTGACGCGGCACCATACATGGTAAAGGTAGGAAAGGCAATTAAAGCGTTTTATTCAAGCTGGTTCATGTAACCTGCCTCACGCATGCTTTACATCCAGTGAGTGAAGAAGTGAGAAAATATTTTCGAGATGTTGACAAACTAGTGTCCGATGTTTAGAAAGTTTTCTTAAAATCCGCATCTAGAAGGTGCCATATTCGTGAGAATGCTCCTTACATACCTCTACCTCCGGAATCAGTTATGACACGGTCGGGTCCTTTGTTAAACGTTTGTATATCATATTGCAATTATTCTGATGTGATTAAATCGGTGATTAACAGCTTGGATAGAAGAGATGCTGTCTTCTTATCCATGTCGCAAGATCTAATGGCTAAACCTCAGCCGAAAGAGAGTTTGGCGTATATTAACTTTTCTCATTTTGTGGCATCCTTGAACTATTTTGGAAAACGTGATGGAACAATTCGTTCAATACTCCCTAAGGTGAGTTATGTACAGCAACAATTGGAACAATGTGAATGTGTAATTTGAAGAGCCGTCAGCAAAAAAAAAGAAAAGAGTCCTTTAAAAAGTAAGGGGTATCAAATTATGTGCAAGACAAGTGGGGATATTGAAAGGAGAAAATTTTGGTGCCTTTTTGCTCCAAGTATGCACCCTTAACATCAGTTGATGAGGAGAGAAGTTTCTCAATGTTTCGCAACGTGTTGTTTGAAAACCGACGATCTTTTACACCTAATAACCTGGAGATGAATATTGCGATATACTGCAATGAAAACTGAGGTAACGTTTCCGAATTCCAATTTCCGCAACCCTAGTGTGCTTAAGTCAAATATGATTCTAGTTATACTAATTGAAATTTCTTTCTCTAGGATGCCCATTGCGTGTTCATAGAATTCATTTCAGATGGCAACAATCTTTCATTCTAAATTCCCCAAGTACATGTTTCTAACAAATAAGAATTTTCATTTTCAAATTATGTTTTTCTTTTTGCTAGTGGCTTTACGTCGCACCGACATAGGTGTTATGGCGACGGTGGCATAGGAAAGGCCTAGGAGTTGGAAGGAAGCGGCCATGGCCTTAATTAAGGTACAGCCCCAGCATTTGCCTGGTGTGAAAATGGGAAACTAGGAAAATCATCTTCAGGGCTGCCGACAGTCGGATTCGAACCCACTATTTCCCGGATGCAAGCTCACAGCCGCGCTCCCCTAACCGCATGGTCAACTCACCCGGTCAAATTATGTTAATCGAAAATGTATACAATGTCTGAAAGAAGTTTTTCATTAATATATTTTCGCACTGTATGTTCATTTTGTGTTTTTTCAACCATTATCCTTCATCGCATAAATGTTTAAGATTAATATGATTAATTTTGATCATATTTCTCCGTCCTTTTTTCCAGTTTTTAAATCCTCTTTTCGATACATTTTTTTCTTTTATAGGTGGTTTTTGGAAATTTATAGGTCATCAGCTTCCTAGCCCTAGTCATTAGCTGTCACGGCAGTCAGAGAATGCTATTGAGCTACTCTCTGGGGTAGTATCGCATTCCTGTCTTAGACAGTCTTTCGATTAGTAAGGTAAGCTTCAGTTTTGTTTCGGTTCATGTACAGGAAGTAAAGTGGACTTAACTTCCATACTACATAGCCGTATTATTTAATAGACCGTTACATTTCATGTGGTTACCCCCACAGTTTCCGCTGCACCCTGTCCAACCGCTCCTACGCTTTGCATTTGATGCTCTAGGCTTTCTGAATACAAAGCCGAGCAGTTCCAAGCAATAAATCGCATTGTATTATTTCTCCCTATTGTGCACGAAACAAGGGCACAGAACAGTAATGTGGGCCGTATATTGTGCTAATAATAGCACATTTCTTCAGCTTAACGACACTCTGCTTCACTGGAGCAGTACCTTGGATTTCTCTGTCACAGACATTATTGCGTATCTGAGAGAAGTCATATTGATTCATAGAGGTATCGTTCATTTTTGGAACATGTAAGGGATTGTAACATTCACCCCACATCAGTGATAATCCATTTCCAGCTTTGCATCCAGTTAGTATGTGTCTGTGCATGATGCCATAATTAAACAAGACGTACAGCTGTACTGACCACCGAACTTCCTTTTAAAAGGAACGCTATATATAAATCTGGTTTGGAAGTACCCCATTAAAAGGATCCTTTCTCAAGGAGGATTCACCTAGTTAAAGATCATTCCTGAAAATATCTACACTGGTGGGAAATGAAATCCCAACACCAAGAAGACTTTAGTTCGGAGGAATGCAATTTAGGCTGATCAATTGTCTAGGTAACATATTTATTTGATTAAAGTTTCCAGGTCACAGGTTCAAGTATACGTGAGAAGACGTGTGACATGATGGTATACATTATCAACCGCTGTTCGCCACGATTAAGACTGTAAGCATGCAAACGTGCATGCATTGTGTCATACAGGTGCTGTGTGTCATTTTTTGGGTTGAAGTTAAACGCCTGTTGCACTTGGTCAGCTAAATCAGCAACGGTTAAGGCTAGTATTGGATGACACGGGATTTGTCATCCCATAATGTCCCATACGTGTTCAAGATCTTGTGATCTCACATACCAAGGAAAGTGCTCTGTAGAGCACAATGGGTACAAGAATGAGCGTTATCCTGTTGGAAACTACACACCCCCTCCCCCCTTGTATAATGCGAATGAATGTTAGCACAACAATTTCAGTCGCTAGTCAGACGTCCGCTGTCAAGGTACTGCGGATAACGAAGAGAGTGTTCTGCTATGATAGGAAATCGCTCCCCAGACGGGAGTACTCCTGGTGTAAGTCCAGTATGTCGACGCCACAACCAGCTTGGTCCCAAGCACTCACCTGGCCAACTTCTTAGCAACCTACACTATCACTGCCACCAAGACAGGAATGGCTGTCATCTGACAAAACAATAGATTTCCACTCCGCCATCCAGTGAGCTCTAGCTTGACACCACTGAAGGCGCAGATTGCAGTGATGCGGAGTTAGTGCAATGAAGACTAACGGAAGTCTGGCTCGGAGCTGTCCCTCAATTAATGGCTTTTTTACAGTTTATTATGTCACTCTGGTGCCAACTGAACCTATAATGGCTGCTGCACATGCACTACGATCCACCACATCCATGCGGTGAATACGAGGGTCTCCTCTCCCAGTAGCGACTCGTGTGCAGCCAGATTCCTGTGTTCTTGGGACAGTGCCTTCCCGTGACCATTGTTGCCAACACCGATGTACTGTGGTTACATCCCACCCAAGACTTTCTGCAATATCCGAGAAAGAACACCCACCTTTGCGTAGCCCTATTACACGGCCACGTTCACAGTCAGTAAGCTGACGGTACTGCCATCTTTGTCTCCTTAAAGGCATATTTGACCCACACCTACCTCACAACGTAAACACCGAACAAAGTGTACAGCGCATATTTAATGTAAACTTGCTTTTTAAGGTCATAGTAGCGCAAATGGCACCACTCTTCGTCGACTAGCACGCAAATCTGTTTAAGAAACAACTCTCAGATGTGCTAACATGCATCCCAAATTTCCTTTATTTAGCACAACTCCTTCTTGGTGTTGTGACTTCATTTTACGCCAGTGTATTTTGTCCATATTTTTACCAATACTAGTGTAATCTAAGAGTCCCATAACACTTTGGTTAGGACAAAAGTACCTCGTCGGTAATCAGATATGTCTTATCTCTTATTTTTTACCTGAGTGGGAAGGTATATCTTACGCTTTTTTATGTTTCTTCTTATTAGATTTTGTATATTAATTGATACATTTAAGTTAAAGTGGCAGTTAGTTACAGCTAAAGGGACCTCTGGTTCTATTTGTAATAACTTTAAATAAATATGTTTCTATTCAGAGTTCTTTTTCTTAGGTAAACACTCGTCATTGTTATACAAGAAGAGGATATCATTAGGTATTTAATTGTTCCGCTGATGATCAGATAACTCATTTTAAATACAACACACAATCATCTCAAAAAGTAAAAATTTTTAAAATATTATCATGACCTATGACATAAAGATATGTCACTTTCGTTTAAGTCTTGAAGAAAGAACTCCTATATAACCATTGGTTGAACAGTTTGGGAAAGGCCTTTAACTAGTATGAGTTGTATACATATTGATGAGCTTTTGGGCTTTCACCGTGTTAAGGAAACCACGTACCGAGCTCGATCGCTGCAGTCGCTTAAGTGCGGCCAGTATCCAGTATTCGGGAGATAGTAGGTTTGAATCCCACTGTCGGCAGCCCTGAAAATGGTTTTCCGTGGTTTCCCATTTTCACACCAGGCAAATGCTGGGGCTGTACCTTAATTAAGGCCATGGACGCTTCAGCCCTTCCCTGTCCCATCGTCGCCATAAGACCTGTCTGTGTCGGTGCGACGTAAAGCAACTAGCAAAAAAAAAAAAAAAAAAAAAAGAAAAAAAGAAAACCAGGTGAAATCCTTTACGTTTCACAGAGAAGTTTGCTCCACATCTTCATAAGAATATATCGACTGTTCACGAGGAATACTTATCCAGTAATGAAAGTTTGAATTTAAGAATGCTTTACCGTTGGGCTACTAAGTGGTGCTATCATTCGTCACCAGGGGGCTCACTGTAGGCTAGTATTCTAGGTGGGAGCTGACGAGTGTCTTAGATGAGCTTTGAATTGACAAGAAAATGAAAGAAACCATAAAAATAGCACTGACGAACACCATCTCGAAAGTAAAGTACTTAGGAAGAATCTCTGCTCCGTTTGAAATAACGACAGGGGTCAGACAAGGAGACGGATTATCCCTGATCCTCTTCAATATCGTACTGGAGAAAAGAATGAAAACCTGGGAGGAAGGTCTGAAATAATGGAGTGAATAAGTGGAACACACGTGGAAAAGAAAGGACAGAACCTAAAAATCAAGGGTTTAGCTTTTCCAGATGACCTCGCCAATCCAAAAACCGAGAAGACGCTCAGAAGATCCCGGAGAGCTTGCATGAAATCGCCGAAAAAGTGGATCTTAAAGTCTCTTATGAAAATGATTTTATGGAGAACGAGCACCAAAGCGAGAGGTATATGGAGGTGAAACATGGCAAGATTTAAAGGAGAGACAAGTTCGAATACATGGTTGAATGGATCCAACTGAACTGGCTGGATAAAGAGGCAATCAAGGCAAGAGCCAGAAAAATAGATCTGGCCTACAAGTTAACAAAAAACAGGTGTAACAAACGGGCAATATTCTACAAGGCCAAAATTTGACATTATAACTCAGTAATAAAATCGGAAGGATTGTAGGCTTCAGATTGCCTGGTTTAAAGTAAAGAAGGGGAGCTGCAAGAACACGAAAAGGAGGAAAGGAAGATTCTGTGGGAAATTCTGGGACCACAGAAGACTACTGATGGGACCTGGAAGAAGAGGAAGAAGTGCACTGAAAAGATCACGGGCACAATGTGGAAACAAAGGCTGAAATTCTACGGACACCTAGTAAGAGTGAATGACAAACGGCTGACTAAAAGGATCTTCAAATACATCATGGGGTTAAAGTCCACTTTCAAGTAGGTAGAAGAGGTCAAGAAGGATGCGGAAGAAGTTACAATTACACTACGGATGATACGCAACAAAAGAGAGTTCAGAAGAAGTGTCGACAGTCTAAAATTATTTGAAGAGAAACCACTAAAACGGGGGACTTAACGGATCATTTCCGAAGAGGTGTGAAGTATGAGAAGCGAAAGAATGAAGAGGTTTTGGGAAGAGAAGAGAGGAAAGGCCAAGAAACCTTAACTTCTATGCGGTCCATAGATGGCGGAATTCGGAAAAGGAGGAGAATAAATCTTCCATGTGAACAGTCCAGTTTTTCTTCAGAAGAAGTGAAGCGAAGTTTTCTGCGAAACGTAACGAATTTCACCTTATTCGCTGACAGGCAAAACCCCAAAAGTTTATTATCATATCTACAATTACGGGCTGTGAAGGCATCAATATATTATACCCTACAGGTACATAATTAATTAGATAAGTTCAGTGGGCACGAGGTTTTACAACTTACCTATCTTTCCTGTCATTGCTGCACCGGTCTAGTAGTCGAAGAGCGCGTGTCGGTCCTGTGGCCTTAATAAATTATAACTAAGAGAATCTTAAAGATCCAATCGGACAGGAAGCGTCGTTGTGTGAGTAAATGAGGAACAAATTAAGATAAATAAGTTTCAATAATCGAAAGCACAAACATGAAAATAGAAAAGGAACTCAAAATTTACGTAATGCAATGGCAATAAATTGCAAGTTAAATCACATGCCAGGAAGTGGCAAACAAACAACTGATTCTTGGAGTCCGACGATCATTGCTTTCACCCTGAGGATTTACGGTAAGTGTGAACTGGCGCTTATTATACGATGCATTGGCATAACGTTAAAGATTTATAATGTTGGGAGCACTAATACTTCGCAGATCTATAATCTTTATTATAAGTTCCCTCGCATACGGCGTATATTTACACATGCACATGAAAACAGGACTAATTTATTCCCTTCCAAAATCACAGAAGTTAAATGTGGGCCCGAATCTCACTAAGAACAGGATGGGACTGAACCCGCAACCAAACTAGGTAGCTTACGTGCTACATCACTCTCTAATCGGCGACACTTACGATAACAGAATAAAATTTAAACATCACAATAAGCACAATAATGTAACAACACACAGTAAGACGCAGATTCTGCCACCTGAAATTTAAAAACAAACAAATGAAAGAAACACACTTCACACGCAGTCTTCTTAAATAAATGATCTCCCCTGGCCTATGGTGTTATGCTGTGTCGTTGACCGCTGGCAGAGTGGGATGTGCGAAGGTCGTCTCGAACGACAAAAGATATAATCAGACCCTTTTTCACACGGCCTAGTTCCACACACAGCTGATAATGTCTCTGCAAAATGGGACATTTTAAACCTTCTGCTCCTCTAAAGCAGGTACTCATTGGCTCACTGCCCCTCTTCATAACTAACTTCGTTAACATGCATGAAGCAATAAAAACGAAATATTTACATAGTAACAAACCTAAGTTATACCTATCTCCCTTGTAACCCGTAAAGCAGAGCTAAAAACCCCACTTACACACGCAGAATAGTCCTGTGAGAAAACTACTTGTCAGAAGGGCTTAATCCACATATTATCATTCTTTTCTCATTCACATTAAGGCCTATGTGCCTGACCTCATCACGGGTCCATTTCGCCAAAATAAGAACATTTCCATGTGTCAATTCCTCACACAATTAACGGAATATCACCCGTTCAATATAACACTTGTCCCTAAGTCCCAGGTTCAGACCGAGTGCATAGTTGTGGATAAAAACTCTGCCGGAAAATTTAGAAAATCCTTACTAATTTAACGTTGCAAATGCATGCACACTGCTTATCCCTTCACCCTGAAATACACGCACACAGGTAATCATGCCGATACTCCCTTTATGTTAACTAACACTTCTAATAAATTACCATTCGACATCTCAAGTTGGCAGAACTTTCCATTTGAAGTCACTAACTATACAGCTAACTTCGTTAATATGCATGAAGCAATAAAAATGAAATATTTACATAGTAACAAACCTAAGTTATACCTATCTCCCTTGCAACCCGTAAAGCAGAGCTAAAAAACTCACTTACACATGCAGTAGTCCTGTGAGAATTAACTACTTGCCAGAAGGGCTTAATCCACATATTATTTACATAAAATGGTCTCCTGAAGTCCTTGACCAACATCTTACTTTCATAAAAAGGTTGCCTGAAGGGCTTAATTTACATAAAATAAACATGTCTGCGAAACGTTACTACCCTAACACATGCCAAAATACCTGTTCACTTATCTCATTGTTGATGACCTCAGGGCGCCTCCATTTCGGGCACGGCTACACTGCTTAGCACATCATCATGCTGCCGTCATCAAAGATTGACAGTCCAGGCTTCACATCCATGGATGGCTTCATGGTGATGTCGTCCGCTTGAGGTAAATGTAGGACGGTCTCGTGCTCTATCAGCTCTTGAGGTCGACTCCAGGTTCTAACTGCAATCAGACGCCTAATCAGTCTATTGCGTTGCACATGGGAAGCTCCTACTCACTCACATGGGCATTAAAGTAGATATTGGCAATATGCAAAGCCAGGCAAAACCGTTACTGTCTGCTGCTCAACTGCACGCGAACTTGTATGAAAAATGACTCTAACTGAAGGCAGACATGATAGCCTAGTTAGTTGAAAATAAATGTTATTGTCTCGTGCTCAATTGCACATGCATATCAATCTAGCGGTAATTATATTGGCTGCTCGAGCCTATATCTCTAGCTATACTCTACATTTTTATATTTACACAGATTGCCCATACAGCTTCTACGGCGAAGTCTATGCATACGCCGTTATCATTAGTCATACCGTAATTCACTCCCGACCGCACTGTGAAATGTTCAATCGGAGTAATTAAATCAAACTGTTCTACAACGAGTTAATTGCGCGATTATCGGCCGAACTATTACATGACCGCACTGAATAAAATGTTAAGTCTTTGTTCAACACAAAGTTTATTGCGCAATATCTTGATCAAACCGACATACTCACGACCGCTCAGGAGAAAATCTTTGAATAGAATGAGATGCCCCCTCCAAATCTTTCAGTTCTTATAGGGAAGAGCAAGGCAGCCACGCCGGGGGGGAGGGGTTACCAACAAACACTCTTGAGATTGGTATGCGGCTACTCATCTCGTTCCCACGGTTCAGGCGCGAATGCTGTTTTATTGAATTAATTATCAATTAGTGTCTCAAGACACATCATACCGTTCGGAAAATTACGAGGATTATTACGATGATTTTATCTTCTCTAATAACCCACTGGGAGAGTAGATATGTCTCGATTTCTACGACATGACAAGCCTGCTTTTTGCCGCTTAAATTTTTATCGCGCTGGCATGGTGCTTCCCAAAAACAAAATTCAAGTATCTCTGTCCCTTTCCAACACCTTTCCTCTCACTCACACATGATGCCACACCCGTATTAGCGGACTACGTCTCAACAACAGCTTCCAATACGGCTTCACACTAAATGTAAATTGAGTCGTATGGTGCAATACTATAATTGAGTTAAGTATCAGTCTATCAAATCATGAACGATATTGTTCAATACATAAGGTATGGGTTTAATAATAATAAATAATAATAATAATAATAATAATAATAATAATAATAATAATAATAATAATAATAATAATAATAATATGTCCCGGGCATGACGTTAAACTGCGTCCACAAACCGAGTGACCACCGGTATAAGTGGTCCTCCTCTACCAAGTGCCAACGGCCTCTTCGGAGGGCGGATGAGCGGGTAGAGTTTCAGGGCACTCTCTTGCCCTTGGGGTGGGAAACTGCCCCTAAAGGCAGAAGAGCCACTATATGGCCAACGGCATAGGATAATAAGAAATCCAGTAGCGTCTGTTCACCTATTTGGTGCGGCAACTGGTCAGCGTCTGTACTCCGAGTTGGAGCGGCTGCCTCAGAAAACCTTCAGGAACTCACCCATCTGATTGTACTCCGATCTCTCGGGATCAACCCAATCGCTTGAGAACAAGCACACCATGATTCGTGCAAGTATGAACAACATTACTCCAGGTGGTAACCAATCCACCCGCCAACTGAAAACGAAGGCGGCAACCGGCCACTCGGATTCTGGAGGAGCCGGGCTGACACGAAAGAGAGAGTCGGAGCTCTCTGGCAAACTTCCCACTAAAACGCCCTTCTACATCGGCACGCTAAACGTAAACACACTCCTACAAGTAGGAAAACTTCTCAGATTAACATCAGAATTAGGTCAGCAAATAATCCAGCTACTCGCCGTACAAGAGACCAGACTCACTGAGTCGGAGACGTCAGAATATGGTAACTACCGCATTTTCAAGAGCAAAACTACACGAACAGTAGGAAAAGCCACACCAATGTTAGGCATGGTCTTTTTCGTACACAAAAAGATCGTGAACTCCGTAGAAGAGATCATACCCATAAACAACAGACTAATGACCTTACGACTTCGCTGTGCAAATCGCCACTACACCTTTGTAAATGCCCACGCACCCACCAACGACTGCAAAGATCAGAAACAAACAGAAAACTTCTGGAACAAACTTGAAACCACACTCATCAAAATACCTGAAAAAGACACCATCATTCTCCTCGGCGATTTCAACGGTAAAATTGATAAAGAAAAGTGCTACAGAAAAACCGCAGGGAGATTCTCAGCACACGAAAAGACCAACAAAAATGGCAAATGCCTCATCGAGCTCTGTCAACAACACGACCTGAAAATCATGTCAACATCCCTACGGAAAAACCCCAATAAGCTCTTGACATGGGAATCACCCAACACCTGCTGCGGCAAACACCAGATCGATCATGTCGCCATCTCCTTCCCAGCACAAAAAGAAGTACACAACGTTCAAGTCCGCAGAGGAGCCAACATTGACCCGGACCATCATCTAACAAGAATCAAAGTGAAATTTACCCCAAAACGCTTCTATCAGAAATCCAAGGCAAACAAAAAATTGGACACAGCACAAATAAAAACATCAAATCTCAGGGAAACATGGGAAAAAATCCCAGCCAAAACTTGGAACGAATTCCACGACAAAATCATGAAGAGAGCATCAGAGCAAATCCCACTACAGAAAAAGCGCAGACACCCGTTTTGGAACACCGAATGTGACCATGCCATATTGAATAGAAAAAACGCATACCAGAAGTTCATCAGCAACCGTACACCTGAAAACGAAGAAAAATTCCGCGAAATCCGCAGACAGGCCTCTAAACTCATCAGACAAACCAAGAGGAAATACCTGGAGGACCAACTGAAGTCGGCCGAACAGGACTTCCGCAACTGCAACACCAGAGATTTTTACAGCGTCTTCCGCAACAGATTAAATGGGTACACGCCCAAGAACCTCTGCTTCAGAAACAAAACGGAAAATTGGCACTCACAGATGACGAAAACACCAAGGAACTCGCGAGATACTTCGAGTCACTACTCAACTGCCCAGAACCAACGGAGAGGTTTCCACTTAAACCCCACCCCACCCGAACCCAAACCCAGACTCATCCCCACCTACACAAGAGGAAATACACCGACACATACAACGACTGAAAAACAACAAGGCATCCGGAGACGACGGCATCATAGCAGAGCTTCTTAAACATCTAGGAAAGAATTCTCTCCAAGAACTCACACAAATCATACAAGAAATTTGGACAACGGAAAAACTACCAGAAAATTGGACAAACGCCCTCCTCGTTCCACTTCACAAAAAAGGTGACCGAACAGATGTGAACAATTACAGGGGAATTTCCCTGGTGCAAGTCACATACAAAATCCTCTCTGTAGTCCTCCTCCAAAGAACACAGGAACAACTAGAACCACTCATAGGCGAATACCAAGCGGGCTTCAGGCCCCACAGATCCTGTGCAGAACAGATACTCAACCTGAAAACCATCTTGAAACTACGACACACAAGAAAACAACCCACAATCTGCACCTTCGTGGACTTCCAGAAAGCATACGACTCCATTGACCGGCAATCTCTCTTCCAAACACTGAGTGAGTACGGACTGAACAACAAGTCTCAAAAAATCATCAGACTAACTCTCACCAACACAACCTCCCAAATAAAATTCATGGGAAATATATCTGAAAATTTTCAGATAAAAACCGGTGTCCGACAAGGAGATGGACTTTCCCCACTACTCTTTAACATAGCCCTGGACAAAATCATGAGAGAATGGGAACAAGCTCTAAAAGCTCAAGGAAATTGGCAACCATTAAGTATGACAAGAAGACATGTAAAAACCTCCTGTCTCGCTTTCGCAGATGATCTCGCGATCCTTGCAACAAACTAACAACAGGCAATCAGCCAAATCGAAACCCTCAAGAAATGCTCAGAAAAATTCGGCCTACAAATCTCCTTCTCAAAAACCAAGGTCATGTGCAACCACTGCAGCCTCCAGAATTTGAACACGAAATTTGGCACAATCGAAAAAGTAACTGAGTTCCGATATCTCGGAGAAATTATAGTACCAACAGGAAAAGAACAGAAGGCCCTCGAGGTCCGCATCCAGAAAATGAAGAGAGCCCTCGGCCGAACGCAAAACATTTACAACAAAAAATGCCTTTCAATCTTCACCAAAATTCGACATTACAACACTGTGATCAAACCTGAAATACTATACGCGAGTGAAACACTGGATCTCCACAGGAAAACAGTAATCGAAGACATCCTGAAAGAGGAACGTAAAATCATCAGAAAAATTCTCGGCCCAAGACTGACTGACGAAGGATATAGACTGCAATCTCGTACAAAAACCGAGGAGCTCTCAAACCTTGCGGCCGACATCAGAAAAAGACCCCTGAAATTTTACGGACACATCAAACGCCTTCCGGAAAACAGACTGACAAGAATCTTACTTGAGGCAACAGAAAACATCAAAACAAATAGGTGGACAACGGAAATCCGCCAAAACCTGGAAAAATCAGGAATCAAAGTGCCCGTCATCGCTAACCGAACCTGCTACAGAACGAAAATCAACAAGTGGGAAGTAGAGTCAGAGAGAAACCACAAGAAGAAGACAGGAGCTAAGTGGACAGAAGAACGAAGAACCACGATGAGAGAAAAACTGAAGGCTGCCTGGCAAAGAAGGAAATGCACAACTTCTAAGTGAGCTTTGCGTGATCAGTTTTCTGGTCTTTTTCGCATCTGATAATAATAATAATAATAATAATAATAATAATAATAATAATAATAATAATAATAATAATATGCTTCACCTACCGTATGCACACATTTCGACTCGGCACCGTGCAGACTGCCTGCGCGTCAATTTCGACGGTCCGTTCTGCTCTATTTACACAATAAACCAGATATCCCTTTCGCTGTCTATGACTGACTTTAAACTAATTTTGTCGGTCAAATACTAGATTTATCGCTAGAGATATTTTATATGCCGACATCGTGAGGCAAGGTGTGTTGAATGGATTTCTTTTTGTCCTTCAAACTTCCACGTGTTTCATCCCGTGACCTTCATACCCGGGAGCCGACACGACACACTACCAGTTAACGGAGGGCGCTAGTTTAGTAATTATTCTAAGCAAGATCAATCTCTCATAAATTTATAGTTGTCAACTAGCCTCGTGAACGACGATGAAAGGAGACTCTTTCCATGTAAGCCTCCTGAGGAGGCTATTATCTAGATATTTGATGTTCATTTTAGTATCTGGAAGTAGTATGAATTTTTTATGATTCTAATCTCGTAAATTTTCGAAAACCATTACTTGAGAAAAATTCATATAATTCTAGGCATATTTTCTTTAGAAGATATTGGTATAAATTTGAAAGAAGAAAGATTTTTGTAATATTTATTGTCTTATAAAGTTATATAAACAAAATACTTTATAAAACTGTAATGTAAGAAGCACCTTCCATGTAAGCATTGGGAAAGCTTATCATATACAAATTTCAGATATATTTGGTAAACGTCTGGAAATGTATGAGTTTTGAAAGTAATGATATTTAATTAAGTTACATGAAGAACGTTTGTGAACCATGGCTTACAAAATACTCTAAAAATATTCTAGTACAGATATTTGATGTATATTTCAATAAAGATCTTGAGAATTGTGAAAGACTGAACCCAAGTAGTAAATTTGTATATATAAATGATAAGAATATATACTGTGTATTTATTTGTTTTCATGTTCATTTTTACTTCCTATGTGTTTTGTATACATTGCTTAGTTGTTGTTAGTAGCAGTAAGTGCTGTTAATATTGTTACTATTTGAATTTATTGTATCATCTGTAATTGGATAATGAATAACTCTGTTGATGATATTGATAAATAAACAAATCAAATCAATACCCCTTAGCTCCATTTCTTAATACGGGGTCAGGGTGGAGTTGAGATGAATTTAACTAGGGTGTTTATACGTCCGGATGCCCTTCGTGACGCCAAATTCAGTTCAGGAGAGCACACAAAACACAACATACAATCTGTGTTTATCAGCTACTTGTCAGACAGAAAACCCTTCTCAGAACAGCCGACGTGGGGTTCGAACCCGCACGTCTCCTAAATGCAGAGCCTGTCTCCATCTGTAGCGCGTTACCACGAGCGGCCACTGCACTCGGTTGACATGAAATTATAGTAAAATACTTAAAATAAAGTGAGAAACTAAATAAATGACCTATGTGAAACACAAACTGTATATTCGATAATATACATTAATCATAAATTTTTACATTACTTTCTTTAGGAAATTAGACTACAAGTCCACAATCAGAACTAAGAATTAAATCCAGTAACTACATACAGCATAAAAACATACCTGTATAAAACAACCCGGCGTTTACAAACACAAATACAATAGCATACTCTTTCAAATTCGAGAAAGTTATCCACGTCCAAACCAGGTAAAGAGAGCCCGTTAGGGTACACAAACATAACAAAGAACCTGTGTTTATCAGCTACTGGGTAAACACACGAAATTAATACTTACAGATTAGCCTTAGTGTTTTCTTCACAGCAGCTCTAAAGAATATTATGAAGTGTAACACATGATATATTCCAAATTACCATCATTCAATTCAAATCATATGTATTAAATGATCGCATTATACCAAATCTCTAACGTCACTATTTTTAACGGACCAATTGTCCTCGTCCCAGTCGTCAGTCACTGCATATAGCCGATTAATAATTCTTTTTTTTTTTTGCTAGGTGTTTGACGTCGCACCGACACGGATAGGTCTTACGGCGACGATGGGACAGGAAAGGGCTAGGAGTGGGAAGGAAGCGGCCGTGGCCTTAATTAAGGTACAGCCCCAGCATTCGCCTGGTGTGAAAATTGGAAACCACGGAAAACCTTTTTCAGGGCTGCCGACAGTGGGGTTCGAACCTACTATCTCCCGAATACTGGATGCTGGCCGCACTTAAGCGACTGCAGCTATCGAGCTCGGTGATTAATAATTCATTACAAAAGTAGTGGAAGTTGGAATACATTCTTTAACGTTCCTAATTTGTCCATACCAACTGACTTAGTTCAAGGAAAGCCCTCCCTACCATTTTTCTTCTGTAATATAGCACCCCCGATTCTGTGTTACATAGTCAGCTGATTTAATATTGTTTAACATTCGCTAATATTTTGACTAAATGTCTTACTTCTTATTCATTTCAATTTCACTTTCATTCTCCTTTACTTTTTCTTCCCATATGTCACTTACATCATTTCCCCAGAGTAATTTATACTCCTGTAAACTCACCGACGTTTTATATTTGACTTAAGTAAATATTTCAAGTATATCCTTAAAGTATCTTGAGTATGCCATTCCCTTGTTCTCTTTTAGAACTTCTACTCTTCGACCTCCTTTATTCTCCTCAACTTCCCTTCTATGTTTCAGCTTAATTTTTCTTTCTCTGTTTGTAACCCACGTTGCTTACCGTGTTCAATTAGTCTACATAGATTCCTTTTTTAATGAAGGGAAATTTATTTTAATCAAACTAATGGGCACTTGTTGCTCGTTCTGAATTCCTTAATATATAGCCCTCTATTTCATAGACGACTCTTCAGATCAACTGCTATTTAGGTTTCACTTTCTTTCTAACAATCTCTCATTTTTTCAGAGTTTCTGTAAACTTATATTTCAATTAATCCTTCTGTACAGTACCCTTCAAGGTTATTAACACGTTGTTTCATTTTTCTAGTTCTATTCTTGGTTATTTCAAATCCATTCTTCTTTGTGCTGAATTCTTGCAGGAAAATGCTCAGTATTGTCCGGCTGTCCACTACCCCTATACACCTGTAAACGTCCTTCACGCTGAGCTCACGTTTCCTTTCCTGGAACGTTCTCGGGTGATAACATGAATATATACACTGGCGGAAAAAATATTCAAACACCACGAAATAAGGGATGTAGAATACGGGAATTTTGGCAATATATTTTTCGAGGTAACATATTTAATTGATTAACGGTACAGGAATAAAGGTTAATATCCGAGCGAGAAAAGCCATAAAATATGTGCCATGCTGGTTGATTAATAACCGGTGTAATCACCTGACGGTTGAATTCAGGCGTGCGAAATATGAATGCATTGCATCGTACAGGTGCCGGATGTCAGCTTGTGGGATGGAGTTCTATGCCTGTTGCACTTGGTCGGTCAATACAGGGACGGTTAATACCGTTTGTGGAAGACGCTCAGTTATCGTACAATGATGCCCCATACTGTACGTGTTCGACTGGGGAGAGATCGGGGTATCGAGCAGCCCAAAGCATCATTTCGACACTCTGTAGAACACGTTGGGTTACAACAGTGGCATGGAGACGTGCATTATCCTGTTGGAAAACATCCGCGGGAATACTGTTCCTGAATGGCAGCACAACACGTTGAATCACCAGACTGACGTACACATCTGTAGTCAGGGTGCATGGGATAACTACGAGAGTGCTCCTGTTGTCATAGGAAATTGCTTCCCAGACCAGAAATCCCGGTGTCGGCCCAGTGTGTTGACGCCGCAGTCGCTCATTTGGCCTCCTTCTAACCAACACACGGCCAACACTTGCACCGAGGCAGAACCTGCTTTCATCTGAAAACACAACGTACTTCCAGTCCACGCTCCAATGACCTCTCGCTTGACACCACTGAAGTCGCGAGCGACTTAGTTGCGAATTAATTTATTTAGAAAGAACCTGGAGCTAGAGTTGTATATATTTTACTATTTGGCGAATAACTAAAAACTTAAATGAGCAATGATAATAAATATATTTAAATCTAAAAGAAATGTTACACATAGGTATTCATGACCTATGACGAGAACAAAACTTTCAGTATGATACACATATATTGTTTTCTATTTTGTTTGCGTTTAAACACTTTGGGTGATAGTCTCCAAATACGTCGGCTGTCGGGTGAATCAGAATAACGCACTTACGTAAATGTATTATTGAAGAGAAGGGCAAAGAAGCTTTACGGTTGTGTTTGGACGAAGGCAGGTGTGAAAATACGGAAGTGATAATACGAAAACGATAATTCTGTGGCGATCGACTACTGTTCATTGTCTGAACATTCCGAAATCCTTATACCGGATTTATTATTATTATTATTATTATTATTATTATTATTATTATTATTATTATTATTGTGGCTATTCCTAACGTGGTGGAGCCCCTGTAAGGCAGATCCTCCGACGAGGGTGGGTGGCATCTGCTGTTTATGGGAACTGCGTGTTTTTGTAGTGCTGTGTGTGGCGTGTGAGTTGCAGGAATTTTTGGGACAATGTACAAATACCCAGTCCCCAAGCCAGAGTAAACAACCATTTAAGGTTAAAATTTAGGACCATGCCGCTAATTGAACCCGGAGCCCTCTGAACCGAAGACGACTAAGCTGATCATTCATCCAAAGAGCCGGATGGATTGTTCACTTGAATCATGATCTAAATACTTTAAGGAAGATGTGCGCTCTAGGAAGAAAAATCCTTAGCATCGGTCTCTTTTCCGACCTGCTATGATGTGCAACAGTGAAAAATTTATGAATTCAGGGTAACGTTTTCATACATTGGAAGCAGCAAAAATAATTGTTAGTACAAACAGATAAATCAATAGCAGGGGACACTTCGTTGAATAGTGACCTGCCACTTCTGAATCTTAATAGACTGAAATCATGCCATCCAACTCTGCGTGATGCTGCTAACATGGATGCTATGGATTTTAAATCTCTTGATGAGTGGAAAAGTAGATGGGAAGCAGCAAGGGATGTGCGTCGTCATACCTTCTTCTCAGGTCCTGAACTTCCAAGTGGATCCCACCCACCACACAAGACCTGGACTGCCCTGAATAGAATCAGAACAGGACATGGCCGGTGAAGAGCCGCTCTCCGTAAGTGGAAAAAGCTACCTAATCCAGACTGTGACTGCGGAGCTCCACACCAGACTGTTCATCATATCGTCAGGGAATGTAGGATTCGAGCGTATCACAGTGATGAAGATGACTTCCTGCTGGTATCTCCAGAAGCTGTATGTTGGATTGAAAAACTTGATATTCAATTGTGAAACACAAATTAATTTGTTTCTCAGCTGTAAATATGTATATATAATGATATTGTCTGTATAAGCCATACGCTAAATAATAATAATAGGAATGAATTTTATGTATGAAACTGTGCACGAACCAGCATTGGTGTTGAGGTCATGTGAGGCAAATGGCAGAGGATAGGTTACCTTGTAGAATAATAAACTCAGTCATGGTGGGTAAGAGAAGCAGCGCGAGTCCAGGCAACGATAGACTCAATTCTTACAGATTTAAAGGTGAGAGCTGTGTAACTAAACGAAGCCTCAGAGCTAAGTGCAAAGAGAGAATTGGGGACTTGTAAAGTTAATTCACATTTACTGAACGCTGGAGGGCAAAATAGTCAATGGTGAACATGTATATTGTTGTTATTATTACTATTATTATTGGTAGTAGTAGTAGCATTCCGGGGATTTTTTATGATATTGACCGCTAAGTGATCTTTAGTGAACTAAGTATCTCTAGGCCTATGATAGAGAAAGTAAAATCTGCATGCAGAGGAATAAGGGGAGAGCATCTTCAGGAGGAGGAAATTGGACAGAAGTACATGGAAAGGATTAGTGAAAAGTTCCAAACAATAGAGTGTAAACAAGTTCAGGATATAGAAAGAGAATGGGTGGCATAGAGGGTTGCTATAGAAGAAATAGCGAGGGAATGCCTGAGAATAACTGTGTACAAACATGGGAAAAATTGAACATCTTGGAACATCTTGGCGGATTAATGAAGTGAGGGCAGCTGGTAAACGTAAAAGGAAGGCGTATCTGGAATGGATCCAAACAAGGACTGATGCAGACAGGGAACTGTACGTACATGAATGCAACAAAACGAAACAAATAATTGTTGAATTCAAGAAATCGTGGGATTATTTCGGTAATAATCGGGAAAGGCTTGGCCAAGCAGCACGGGAACCTTTTCTGGACAGTAATAAAGAATCAAAGAAGGGAGGGAGGAAAAGGAAATGAATAGTGTTTTGGGTAAATCAGGTAAATTGAAAGTACATCCCAGGGAGTTACTGGACAGGTAGAAGGAATATTTTGAAAATATTCTCAACATAATAAATCGTCCATCTGATGCACCAACAACCCAGCTCATGGGAAGGACGACAATGATGTTGGGGAAATTAAGCTTGAGGAAGTTGAAAGTATGGTAAATGAATTCTGTTGCTATAAAGCAGCAGGAATAGATTCAACTAGACCTAAAATGGTGAAATATACTGGGAAGGCAGGGATAAAATGGCTTCATATAGTAATAAGATTAGCATGGAATGTTAGTAAGGTACCTTGTGATTGGACAAAACCTGTAACTACACCTATTTAAATCAAAGGTTCAGGAAGGATTGTAACAACTATCGAGGTATTTCACTGATCAGTATACCAAGTAAGGTGTTCACTGGCATTTTGGAAGGGAAGGTGAGATAAATGGTTGAGAGTGTACCAGCAATTGCCCGTTAGCGAAATTTAGGAACAAGTGGAGGGCCTTAGGAGCTTGACAGATAAGCACTAAAGTTTTACAATACCAAACTTTGTTATACGAGGGGATTAAATTTGCATCGTTTCGTTAACATTTTCCCTTGAACTACAGAATAAGTTCAGCTTAACGTAACACCTTGCGCAATACACAACAAGAACAGGGCCGATGACCTTCGATGTTAGGCCCCTTAAAACAACAAGCATCATCAGGCAATAAGAACATGATTGCGTGATGCTTAATTCAAAAAATGCCATAAAACATATCGGAGGGAACCAGCCCTCATATGTTAATATACTGTAAGAATACAGGCTTGTAGGAAGGGTTTCCCGATTTTTACAATTACCAATTGGCACCAGGTAATTCTGGGGAAATAATGTACTTAAGCTCTAGCAAGATACAACACGTAACGTAAAAACAAGATTACAAAGGCAAGATTTAAAAGCCGATAGGGCTACTAAGAGACTCTTCTACTACCCAAAATAAACTGGCAACGTACACTCATTGCCTAGCACTAAAGGAAGGTGCATACAACCTTGCCACATGAGATCATGAAAAGACCTATAATAAATTTAATTCGTGGTTTAAATATCGTGAACAGGGTCTTTACCGTTTATGTGTCCCCATTCAAGGGGTACGACATGCCCAATAAAAATACTGCCGAGCAGACCTAAATACATGGTACAAGAAGTAAACAATCTTAGCCTTAAACAAAACCAGTGGATAAATTCTTATAACCATTACATCATAACGGACTTTACGCATACACATATATATTCCTTCAAAACCACTTCAACTACCCCATAACTTTGGTTTATTCGTAACATACCGGGGGAATCTAACAATCCTGTCTCTTGCCTCCATGCCAAGGGTACCCAGTTCGAGGTCCTTACAGGACCAGCCCGTAATGTGCCGCGTTCAAGCTCAAGAAGCAGAATCACCCCCCACTGTCAGCCGAGCCAGAGGGGCACGGCATAGCCCAAGGACATGGAGCCAAGAGAAGGGGAGCGAGTTTCGAGTGGCAAGTGCCCCAGAGCGGGATAATTCCACTTACTCTGGAGCCATACGGGGAATAATACTTTATTCAGGCTAAGGTAACCAGGGAACCAAGTAAGGGATACACCAAAACACATACAAGAAACAGTTTCAAATACAGAGCTAGCACGTACAGTTAGAGCCTGGCCTGGCTGAGTTAAACGAAAACAATGGCCTGGGAAGGCACAGAGAGTAAAACTCATGGAAACCAGTGTGTTTTCAGACCACAGAAGAGCTCTCAGGATCAAATTTTCAGTATGCTCCAGGTAACTGAAAAGTGCTACGTTTATGTTCCTGCATCTAGAGAAGGCATGTTACAGAGTACCGAGGGAAAAATATTAGCCGTTCTCGGGAACGGTGGGATAAAGTGTAGATTATTGAAAGCAATCAAAGGAATTTATGTTGACAATTGGGCTGCAGTGAAAATTGAGGGTTTAATGAGTTCTTGGTTCAAGGTAATGGCAGGGGTTAACAAGGCTGTAATCTTTCACCTGCCTTGTACATAGTTTACATGGATCATCTACTGAAATGTACTAAGTGGCAGAGAGGGATTCAGTTAGGTGTAAATGTATTAAGCAGTTTGGCCTATGCATATGACTTGGACTTAATGGAAGATTGTACTCAAAGCCTGCAGTCCAATACCTTAGAAAATATGATACGAAAATTAGCCTTTTCAAGAATAAGGTGATAACAGTAGGTAAGAAATGTACGAAAATTGAATATCAGGTATGAATATCCCCGTATGTAGATAGTTTCAAGTATTCAAACCCCATGGCACTACATCCCCTGAAGGGCCTTAGCCTACCAAGCGACCGCTGCTCAGCCCGAAGGCCTGTAGATTGCGAGGTGTCGTGTGGTCAGCACGACGATTCCTCTCGGCCGTTATTCTTGGCTTTCGAGACCGGGGCCGCTATCTCACCGTCAGATAGCTCCTCACTTATAATCACTTAGGCTGAGTGGACCTCGAACCAGCCCTCAGATACTTGCAAAAATTCCTGTCCTGGCCGGGAATCGAATCCGGGGCCTCCGGGTAAGAGGCAGGCACGCTACCCCTACGCCACTGGGCCGGCAGTTTCAAGCATTTAGGATGTGTATTCTCGGAGGGTGGTAGTATAGTGAGTAGTATAGTAAGTGCAGCAAATCTAATGCACTGAGCTTGGAGTTGCAATCAACAGTACTTTTAAGAAGAAATTCAGCTTCCGGAAAAACTATCTTTACATCGGTCTTTTTTCGGACCAACTTTGCCTTACGGGTGAACTGAGGATATCTCATTCATGTTGAAGTAACAGGCATGAAGGTAATGGGAATTATCGCTGGTACAAGCAGATGGGAACAGTCCGACTCGTTGGCTGAACGGTCAGCGTACTGGCCTTCGGTTCAGAGGGTCCCGGGTTCGATTCCCGGCCGGGTCGGGGATTTTAATCGTCTCTGATTAATACTTCTAGCCCGGGGACTGGGTGTCTGTGTTTGTCCCAACACTTTCCTCTTCATATTCACACAACACACTACACTACCAACCACCACAGAAACACGCAATAGTGATTACATCCCTTCATATAGGGTTGGCGTCAGGAAGGGCATCCGGCCGTAAAACAGGGCCAAATCACATGTGCGACACAGTTCGCACCCGCGACCCCACAGGTGTGGGATAAGCGGTAGAAAAAGAAGAAGAAGAAGAAGAAGAAGAAGAAGAAGAACAAGCAGATGGGAACAATGGATTGAGGGCACTCGGAATGAGGATATAAGGGCTAAGTTAGGAATGATCTCGATTGATGAAGCTGCACGGATGAACCGGCTTCGGTGGCTAAACCTTTTAATAAATCTACTAAAACGAGTATTACGTATTTAATCACTAATAAAGGTTAATCGAGTGTGCCGTAACCCTGGCACATGGGATGAAAGCCTAACCAATTGTGTTACACAGTCGGTCAAATAAAATTATTATGCGAGAGGGGAGATCTTTGTAATTAACTCGCAAACGTGGTAACAAATTTGCTCGTCGTCTGAAGCTCAGTTGGCAGTGTGAATGCCAAGTGCTTTTAAATAGTCCCAGAGTAACTGCCAGAAGCACATTAGATTTGCATCCTTGGGTACTCCACTGAATGAGGCCTACGTCGTTGTGAGTCTTGCAGCTTACTTCCTTGATGTGTGCATTCTACTTTATTACCAGTCCAGTTCGTGTCCTTCAGAAATTAAAGAAACAGGGGAGGTTGGACGTGAAGTTTTGATTTCTGTTAATATTCTAATTTTAAACTCTAAATTTGGAATCATAGTTAGAACGCGGGTCGGATTGTTCTTGGGAGTCTGAACCAAGAAATGTATTTTTCTTTCACCTACATGTTACCCCAAAATTTACATCTAAACGTATATAAGTATTAAAATGTTGCAGATAATGTGTCACAACTCGAAAAATGTTTGATAATACGGAATACATACATCTTTTTCTTAGTAGCTTTTCATCATCTCTTCTAGTTTCACTCATTTTCTCAATTATGAAGATCATGCATATTGGTGTGCATTTTCCCCACCGTTCCTGATTATGCTTCATAGGCAATAACTCCGAAAGGGCTGTTTTAATCCTGTGTTTGATGGTATTTAGCCAGGGTACAAGAGCTCTTGTACGCCTCTGTGGTGTAGTGGTTAGCGTGATTAGCTGCCACCCCCGGAGGTCCGGGTTCCATTCCCGGCTCTGCCACGAAATTTGAAAAGTGGTACGAGGGCTGGAACGGGGTCCACTCAGCCTCGGGAGGTCAACTGAGTAGAGGTGGCTTCGATTCCCACCTCAGCCATCCTGGAAGTGGTTTTCCGTGGTTTCCAACTTCTCCTCCAGGCAAATGCCGGGATGGTACCTAACTTAAGGCCACGGCCACGTCCTTCCCTCTTCCTTGCCTGTCCCATCCAATCTTCCTATCCCCCCACAAGGGCCCTGTTCAGCACAGCAGACGAGGCCGCCTGGGCGAGGTACTGGCCATTCTCCCCAGTTGTATCCCTGACCCAAAGTATGAATCTCAAGGACATTCCCCTTGAGGCGGTAGAGGTGGGATCCCTCGCTGAGTCCGAGGGAAGAACCAATCCTGGAGGGTAAACAGATTAAGACAGAAAGAATTTCTTGACCGTAAATTAATACTGAAAATACCATATAATTAACTATCCTCTTTTAAATTTTTGGAGATAGTGTTGTCCTTCCTTAAATGAGACAGTACGTATTATGGCATTCCTTGTGCTGTTAGGAGCTACCTTGCCTGTAAATAGTATGGAGCTTCAAAATTGAGACACAGTGTTTAGAAACGGGTTTCATTAAATAAAATTCGTTGTTTACATTACATTGCGTTACATAGTCACTGCATTGTTTTCATCGTGCGGAAGGGGCATTGACAGAGAAATATACACAACACAGATTATCTCCTTTGTCCAGCCGTTATGCATGCAAAATTATCAACATCGAGATAAATGTCCTTTAAAATATTCCTTGAATGAAGAATGTAATAAACAACAATTAGAGAATACCTGAAAGGATAGATTTAGTTTGCTTAGTAATACATATGCTCTCTTTCTTCTCGTCTCCGGCTCCATGGCTAAATGGTTAGCGTTCTGGCCTTTGGTCAGAGGGATCGCGGGTTCGATTCCCGGCAGGGTTTGGAATTTTAACCAAAATTGGTTAATTCCGCTGGCTCGGGGGTTGGGTGAATGTGCCGTCTTCATCATCATTTCATCCTCATCACGACGCGTAGGTCGCCTACGGGAGTCAAATCGAAAGACCTGCATCTGGCGAGCTGCACTTGTCCTCGGACACTCCCGGCACTGAAAGCCATATATCATTTTTTCTCCTTCTCGTAATATATTTTCACTCATTCTTCCTCAAAATTTAATTAAAATGATGTTATATATTTACTATTACGTTTACTGAAAGTCTTAGATCAAGACAGAAAATCGCAATAGTAGAATAGCATTCAGGATGCTATCAGAGATAGAGCTTCATCCTAATCGAATCAATTTCCTTTCTCATGTAAAGAATACTATCGATTTGAAGTTGTATTTTCTCCTTCAACGAGTAAATCCTGAATTATTATTAATGGGTGAGTTGGCCGTGCGGTTAGGGCCGCGCAACTTTGAGCTTGCATCCGGGAGATAGTGGGTTCGAACCCCACTGCCAGCAGGCCTTAAGATGGTTTTCCATGGTTTCCCATTTTCGCACCAGGCAAATGCTGGCTGTATCTTAATTAAGGCCACGGCCGCTTCCTTCCCACTCTTAAGCCTTTCCTCTCCCATGGTCGCCATAAGACCTATCTGTGTCGGTGCGACGTAAAGAAAAGCAAATAATAGTATTATTATTATTATTATTATTATTATTATTATTATTATTATTATTATTATTATTATTATTATTATTATTATTATTATTATTATTATTTCGTAAATTACATATAATTACTCTTAATCTTAAGATGCGCTAGATGTAAATATTTTGTGTTGAAAAGTATTTTTTGATATGTCATTACAACTGACGTGGATCACTGCTGTTAAAATATACCATAACTGGATTGCGGCTGGAAGACGAATAGGTACTATATGAACTAAAGTCGCCAGTACATCACATCACGTAGCAAGTAGGTGTGAATGCTACAGGAATGAACTGAATGTCTTCGAGGTGCATAGAAATGTGTGGTGGTTGTGAAGGGAACGTATGTTTCTTGCTTGGAAGCTGAGGCGTACAGTAGGAGGCAAAGTTTATACCAGCTAATCATGGGATGTTACCTCCGTTTTCGTCCTTTTTCAATAGGCAATTTGTGTTACGGTGGCATATTTCTCACTTCCTTTGGTATTAACCTCGGCTTATTTGGTGAGAAATTTAGCCCAATAGTACGAATATGTGTATATATATCAAGAGAGTTTATGTGCGAGAGACGTACAGATTCATCATCATTATCTAAAAGCTTTGCCTTGTCGCTGAAACCATTGGTCTCTTCTCTCTGCGATCCTTTTCATCTCTCAATAACCTTGGCATCCCATCATCTCAACTACCTCTTTAATGATCTTCTTCCGTGGTTTCCCTCTGCCTTTCTTTCCCATCACCTTGCCATTATGAAGTCATTATGCCGGAGAATGTGACCAAAAACTGACGCTTTTCTCCTTTTATCGTTATTATGAAATGTCTCTGGGTGTTTATTTCTCTAAGCACTGCTTCATTAGCTTTCTTTTTAATCCAGCTAGTTCTTGTCATCTTCCTCCATAGCCACATTTCCACTGCCTCTAGTCGTTTCACGTCCTCCTTCAAGAGAGTCCGTCCTTCACAGCCATATAGCAGCACACTCCAAATGAACGTTTTGATAAACAATTTATTTTGTTCAGTATCTAAGATTTGCTTACAACCATAACATTAGTTTTATTTACATTAATGTTAAGTTTGAAATCTTTTAAGATTGATGTTAATTTGTTTAGCATGATCTGCATGTTCTTCTCCTTGTCAGCCAGAAGTGCAATATCGTCGGCGAATCTAATGCAGTGTACAGATGTTACATTTATTTTAATGCCAGGTGTTTTTGATTTAAAAATGTCTTGGCTTCTTCAATGTACAGATTGAGTCATTATAATTGAAATGTATAGTATTCGAATAATTTTTCACCTCTAAGAACTGAAAACGGATGAAGATATTTTAAATATTATCGGCAGCTGGAAGTAATATCATTTAAAAATTTAGGAAATTGACTGAAGATGTAGGATTCATAGTTAATTCTATAGCTGAGAGCGTAAAGACTAAATTTTATATAGCAGTTCTATGCTATTTAAGCGACACCTGGTGTAATTGTACCGTGGTGTAAGACTGCCAGAATCACTGAGGAGAGCATGGACACAAGACAGTATCTATGGACGAAGAAAGAAAATATTCAACCATCTGTGCACTAAATTCACGGACGATAATGGGCCGATGACCTCGATGTTATGCCCCTTTAAACAACAAACATCAATCAATCAACATCAACGGACGATAATTTTACCATCGGCAAGGTAACGGTCACTGCGAAAATCAAGGAGAACTCTGGAATAGTTTCTGAGAAATTGCACTCCCATTCTGTCTTTTCTATTCGTATATCCAGACTTAAACCCAACGAAGAACTTACGGAATACTATTGGATTAAGTCTGATAACATACACTGACATGCCAACAGTCATGAGATAGCGGTAGTAGCTGGAGGCGAGACTGTATCTGGATGTCTTCGAAGTGCCCAGATCTGTATCAGATATGATCTGAAATCTCCAGAGTGAGTGCAAACACAGCCTGTGCTGTTTGTGGTAAGGCAACGTGAATTATCATCTTTCGAACGGGGTATGATAGTGGGGACCAGATGAATGGAACATTCCATTGTCGAATTTGAGCAGACATGTAACATTCCTCGGTCGACGGTGTCAAGTGGGTATCCAAAATACCTCATGGAAGACATCACCCACAGTGAAGAGAGTAGTGGTCAATCATGGATGTTTAATTAACGCAATTAGCTGGGTCTGGCTAGAATTTTCCGTAGTAACGGACTAGAAACACTGGCTCAAATCACATCCACATTCAATGCAGGAGGTACCAGACGCATATCTAGCAAGTCACTGCAGCGTTCCTTAACGTCAGTGGGATGTGGGAGCTGAAGACAGTGTTTTTGTTAACACCGGGACACCAAGCACAGCGTCCCATCTGGAATCATGACGTTGCTAATTGTACCCTGGAGGACTGGCAATATGTAGCTTGATACGATCGGTCACTGTTCCAGTTGCTTCTACCTAAGAGTAGGGTTCGGACAGGATTCAAGCCCTATAAATCTGTTGACCACCGTTTTCAACATGGCATTATACAGGCTATCGGTAGTTCCTTAATGGTTTAGGATGTGTTCACGTGGCTTGGACTAAATCCGCTGATCCATCTGAACGGGTCCTCGACCATTGAATCGTATGTTGAACTGCTCGGTGACCACTTGCAGCACTTGATGGATTTCACGTACCCCTACACCAACGAGATATTTCAGGAGGATAATGAACCGTGTCATCGGGCTCAAGTTGTCAAATATTGCTTCTAGGGGCGTTCCGTAGAGTAACGACTAGTGTAGCCACCTACCAAGCATTTTTGGTGGTACCTAGTGGTGAGGTCCATTCACACCCAAGACCCTGCACCTAGAAATAGCAGGACGCTGTGGAAAGCTATCCAAACGGCATGGATCAGAATCTCGCCGCAGGTCTTTCGTCCACTTGTGGAATTGATGCCACGGCGAGTTGCTGCACTTGGAGGAGTTATAGGAGTTCCTACGGTATAATACATGCCTTTTGCATGACTATTGGCATGTCATTGTATGTCAACAAGTCTGGTCGCGTTAAGAGAGATCATGTCAGTGAAGTGCTCAATTATGAGCAGATAGTTCTTTAGGAGACAAGGATTTATAGAAAGATTGGGGACCAAGCGACGATCAAAGGTGGATTACTGGAGGCAGTTAAAATGTTATATCGACAAGCACGTTATTGAGAGAATTGTCCGTAGAACGTAGTAGGAGTTACAGGAATCGAGAAAGTTGTATGTATACGTGTTCAATAATCATATAAACCATGAGTTAGTTAATACTCATACCGATCATTGAACGGTATTTTATAACGGCAGAGTAGAACGGAGATGGACCGAAATCACAGAAATACTTTGTCTTAAGTAGTGAATTGGTTTCAATGATAGAGTGTGTTGAGAACATCTATCATAATTTCGTGAGATTAATGCGGTGAATATATAGTAATGGAATTAACGTTTCCAAGAACAAAACATATAGGCTTATCGCAAGTACACAAAACAGGAGTACAATAATATAAATCAAATGCACGTATAATAAAGCTAACAGTGACATCTTAGGTGTAATACGCGGTGTTTTGATGGTGCGGAGAGGTTGAACCACCGGGCAAATTGTTCCAAGATGGAACTATTGTCGATGAAGTAATGAAGAGATTCGTTATTTCAACATTTCTACGCCGTTTGCCATTTGATATTTACTGACGAAATAAGTTAAAACTTTAGCGTAACTCGCGCAAGAAAGTTTCATTTCTCTGCGAACGTTTAAATACGCTAGATACGCAGGCAGCCTTGAAGGGATCAAATGAAAATGCCTACATGTGGTAGCTGAGGCCATACAATGATTTGTTTTTATTATTATTATTATTATTGCTATTTGCTTTGCGTGGCACCGACACAGATAGGTCATATGAAGACGATGGGAGAGGAAAGGGCAAGGAGTGAGAAGTAAGCGACTGTGACCTTAATTAAGGTACAGCCCCAGCATTTGCCTGGTGTGAAAATGGGAAACTACAGAAAACCATCTTCAGGATTCGAACCCACTATCTCCCGAATATAGGCCGCACTTAAGTGACTGCAGCTATCTAGGTCGGTATTATTATTATTATTATTATTATTATTATTATTATTATTATTATTATTATTATTATTATTATTATTATTATTATTATTATTATTATAAATTGCTCATTATTCACTTTTGAAAATCACACAACTTTCAACAAATTGGGAAATTTATCATAAACTGGTTCCTAATTGTAAGCTGTGTATGAACATTCTCAGTTTTTTTTAAATCCAAGAACTTCCGGATTTCAGAACATACTTCACGAAGTTCTCTTTAATTTAAGGAATATTAGTTTAGTTCAAGAAAATCCCTGCCAGATCATAGTATTAGCCATGATGTTTCGTATTTAAATGCTAAGTAGTATGTTATTGAAGTTATTTTGCTTCTTGTGGGGAAGCGGTCTAGATGAAACTGAGAAATATGAAGAAACGGAGTTCATACAGAGGAAGGATTCCCACTGAGTGGAAAGTATTCAGATGAAATGACGGTAACAGAACACTTCAACACGAAACCCGAGTTTAACGAAGTCTTGGATTTTGAAGAGTGTTTTTACTACAATACGAGCGCCCAAAGCCTTTCTATCACTTCTCATTATAACGACTTGGCCAAGTTCTGTATTCAGGAGGAGGGTATACTGGAAGGAATTCGTAATGATTTACAAGAAAGTAATGCAGTCCGAAAAACATCCTATCTTGAAGGTCTTCGACTGAAAATATCATCAGCATTCTTTAATAGCGCATAATACAGAATGCTGTTGAGGGGATAACATGATGCGTGACTAAAAAATCTTAACATATGCATCAAAATGATAGGCTGTTTAGCAAATGAAAGAAATTGAGGAAGAAAAGATGAGCTACATAATTGAGTGAAATACAATAAGATATTTCGGATATGTCGGAAGAATTGAGGAGGGGAGATGATGGAGGCTATGTTTAAGGGAAAGAGAGCAAGAGGGAAGCCAAGTGCAAGATGGACAAACTTGATCGAGACCATTATAACCAGAGGGAACTGGAATTTAAAAGTATCACAAAAGTTATGATGTTGGAAGGAGAGAGGAAGATAGAAAAAAAGCATAAAAGCCCCAACCCGGCTGGAGCTGAATAAGGGGATGTGATAACGATGATGCTTCAAGATAATTATTTTGCGCTCTCACCCTAAAGTTGGTTGGATCCCCAATTACTCAATGACCAATTTTCGTATATATTGTAGGCTTCACTGAAGAGCCGCACTAGGAAAACGTGGGGTGAGGGTGAGGTACTTTGCCGTTGCTTTCCTCACTGCGTCAGAAGGTATCCATTAGACATCAATTTACCAAGACCGTTTAAAAGTATACACCAACCGATCCCATGGGTGACAACTTCACCTTCACACCATCACAAACAAGGAACGGCGTTACAAACACTCTTCATATTTCAGTCACTTTCACATTGTCAAAAAACAAGGATGAAACCAAGACAGATCTATGAAAGTAACACATTTGTTGTCGCCCATACCGGAAGACACAGTATAATGTAAACACTAAATCTCACCAGAAATGGATCTGAGCACAGTGTCTACATAAATGAAATTATAATTCTCTCCGTGCCGATCAAATTTTCTACTCATCGTTTTTTCTTAAATTCAGTTTATGTCTCTCTGTTTGTAGCGGGAACATGGTCAACAAAATTTCTCGATATGCAGTATTTATGTTCTAGTAAAGCCTGATTTCTATTCCGTGGCCTAGCAATCTTTAGAGGAACTCAACAGGAAATATCAAATTTTACCGCTGATATTAGGTGTACCGAGAAACTGTAGCCTACTTAGTTGCTTTATCTCATCTAAATTACTTCTGTAATTCTACACTAACCAATTCGTCAATGGTGAAAGCATACAGCTAGTACAATACATACTTTAAAAAACCCACGGCACTTAACGCCCTTGAAAACGAGAGAAAAATCCTTGACCTGGCCGGGAATCGAATCGGGGCCTTCGGGTGAGAGGCAGGCACGCTACCCCTACATCACGGGGCCGGCTTAGTACAATATGTATACTGTACATAAATTTTAAGCCATTCCGTTTAATTTTTATGAATTCACTCTCTCTCTATTTCTGTGCGTGCGTGTGTGTGTGCGTGTATGTGTTTGACGGTACTCGTATAACGGGAGTTATATTTTCTACTTCAAGGATACTTTAAAATTAGTTATCATTTGAAAATCCCAAAATGGTCTGGGAATTTGCAGGAAATACAAAGCAATATTCTAAATATCTCCACTGCTGTCGAGTTTGCAAATAAATATTAGAATAAGAGTGGTATAAATGTAGTCTAAAAAATTTCCAATCAGTGTGACCTTCTACGACGATGCTCATAATTGCTTAATTGATTCGAGTTTTCGTATAAACAATGAACGTCACACATAACTCAATGATGCCTATCCCTTAATCTTAAAGTCGGAACGAATACAAACTTACATTTTTCAAGAAGAGAAAAGTGCCTCTTTATTTTGGATGTTGGACACAAGTTGACTTTAACTTCAGCCTTGGTTCTTTGTGAAGGACAGCCAAGATGACTGTGAAGCATGCAGATTACGAGGAAACAGATAGCCAGCGTCACGACTCCCCCTTTTGTATTTGCTTCCTTTCACAGGCTTGTTGCTCCTTTATCATGCATCTCCCAGGCTGATATCTTGAGGCTAAGTGAATCTCACTCCAACGAGCCAGAAATCGAACCTAGCAGTTCCGGGTAAGAAGAAATCGCGTGACCCTTGTACCATAAGGGCGGCCTGTAGTAAAATACATGAGATTTCTTAACACTTTCCACTCAAGAGTCATACCTAACCCGACAGCGCATTTTGTACTATTCCGTTCGTACATCAGGCATAGCCAGCGGCAGCATTTACGTACCTCTAGCATGGTACAGAAGTAGCGTTTGTTGACATTTCTGTGATTTACAGCTTTTTTTTTGTTTGCTATTTGCTTTACGTCGCACCGACACAGATATGTCTTATGGCAACGATGGGACAGGAAAGGCCTAGGAATTGGAAGCAAGCGGCCGTGCCTTAATTAAGGTAAAGTCCTGGCATTTGCCTGATGTGAAAATGGGAAACCACGGAAAACCATCTTCAGGGCTGCCGACAGTGGGACTCGAACCCCCTATCTCCTGATTACTGGATTCTGGCCGCACTTAAGTGACTGCAGCTATCGAGCCGGTACACATCACAACAATTACACAGGAAAAATACAATATTAGTGAAAGGGGAAAGAAAAATAAAGAAATTCGTTATTTAACTAAAACTATACTAATATTATAGACAACCACCAAAAGAAAAATCTAGTTTCTTAACTAACAATGGAGACACCCAAAATGATCATAATAATAATGTTATTTTCTTTACGTCCCACTAACTACTTTTTAAGGTCTTCGGGGACGCCGAGGTGCCGGAATTTAGTCCCATAGGAGTTCTTTTACGTGCCAGTAAATCTACCGACACGGGTCTGTCGTATTTGAGCACCTTCAAATACCACCGGACTGAGCCAGGATCGAACCTGCCAAGTTGGGGTTAAAAGGCCAGCGCCTTAAACGTCTGAGCCACTCATTCCGGCACATTCAAAATGAGACTACATTTTGTACAGAAAGGAGACACAGGATAATGTCTAAATTTTGAAAGTAGTCAGTTACTCCCGTAGTTCCCAAATGGATTTGGAAAGGATCTGAAGGCCGTTCTTCAACTATATAACGGACTGTTTGTTTTTGCTCCACAATTGCAGCTTTTGGGGAGGGTCTTCTGCTCCTTTTATGCAATGGTCATTATAATAGCCACAGCTAGTATTTAACATATAGAAATCAGACCCGGTTCTACGATTTGAATGACATCCTTAAACTGATCAGTTGTAGCACTGGTTTACCATAGACATTTCTTGCCGTTGGTCATTTATATTGAATCCATTTTCAACGAGCTCACTTGCAGTGAAGGGTGACGAGAACGAAGCTTGTTTCTGTGGACAGACGGAATGTCATAGTGGATGTATAGTAAGATGTTTTTACAAATATGCCTATACTCCCGAACAAACATGCTTTGGCGCTGTAGGAATGAAGGCGCTGCAGCACATGACTAAGAATAGGTAACCAGAAATGTGGAGTAGGTCTGATCGTTCTTGTTATAACGGGCACAGTTTAATTCAGTTAAGTTTCAGCTGGTCTTATGTGTTCACTGTTTAATCAGACCGCAATACAGGGGAAACCAAACCAAAAGCGTGAGTCCTGAGTGTTGAAGCTGAGCATCCACACGTTGTACCACAGAGTTTTGTTAAAATGTTGTTTCTGTTTCGAATTTTAGCAGTTGTTTTCTCTAAATGTTATATATAGTATTGTACAGAGTTCGGTCAAGGGTGACCCCAAGATAATTCGGGCAATTGGTGTGAGAAAGCAATCTGCCTTAAAAGTATATCCTCAGTTATCTATTGGCCAGCTTGTTGGTTAAGTGAAATTCAGATACTTCTGCCTTGGCATTACTCTGTTTTAACCTCCACTTCTGAAGTTATACGTCAACAATGGACAAGTGTCTGACCAAAAGGAATCTGTGGTTTTTAGTTCTTTATGACTTACAACAAGCCTCCAGTCATCAGCAAATCCAAACTTTCTTGAAGTAGTTTCAGGCATGTCTGCTACGTAGTGGCTGAACAGTAGAGGGAACAGTAGGTATTCATGTCGCAGACCGTTGTTTGAAATCATTGATCTTTTGCATGCCGACATAGCAAGTAATGGAGTGCCAAAAATTATTTCCCGCCCTTCAAAACTTCATCTTCTTCTGCCTGGTTTAAACCCGCGTTTATGGAATCAGGAAGCCGGAACTCTACCACTGATCTACAGAGGTAAATATCAGGAAGTACTGTGATGATTTAAAACATAATACTGATCATTACCTCGGAACTAGAAGGGTAGGTGAGTGACATCGTGAACATCCGACCAGTTAACGAGGAATCGTTCTGCTAGCATATATATTACATATTACCTATTAAGTCCCCGGTGGGCGACTGTGTGTGTTTGTGTGTGTTTATATGATGTAATTTTGAGAAACACTCAAGTGATTTTCATAAAGTTTTCGTCGTTGTTTAGAACACTGTCGAGCAGGGTTTAGTGTATATCACATTAATTTGTGACAGAAGAGGTCTGAGTGGTGACAGACTGAGTGGAGAAAGTCGAGGAGAATATGGCCTTTCAAGCAATTTATTTTCTATAAATCTGAAAACAGCCTGTATTTATTGCTGTACCGACAAATATCGAAATATTGAACTACAAAGTGACTGAAATATACCTTTAACAAATAGCTGGGTTTATATCAAACAGCTGGGCCGTATGGCTCAGATGGTAGACCACCAGCTTTCTGTGTCCGAGTTGGCGGGTCCAATACCGGGTATGTCTGATGGTGCTCAAAGGTGCTTAAATACACCAGCCTCGTGATGGTAGATTTACCGCAAGTGGAAAAAAGTTATGACACCTCACCGTGTCCGACAACCTTAAAAGTACTCAGTGGTACGTAAAACAACATTACTATTATCACATACTAATCACCTATTAGACCAATAACAACAACGAACATTAATTGCTGTAGATATGAATTCGAGAAATGGACATCAAAGTCCAGCAACAGTGTAATGGTGACGTACATTATGAACTGTTTTGTAAGTACAAAACTTACAGCAAGCTTTATGATTAGGGCAGGAATAAAGCCTCTGGCATTACCCATTAATCCAATACTACTGATGTCTCCAAGACTATATTTTAAAATAAGATGTATATGTCAACATGAGTGTCTTAAGGTTGCCCATTATTAGATCCATTACGAGATGGGTGAATAAATGTCCAAATAATAACATTCCAATACATTTGGTTATGCATCCTTAGGCTATTCCACTTGGCCTACCTCTTCCGTACCTCGAAGCCTTTGGTTCTGAAATCATCATCAATCTTTGTCCTCAATTTACGTGGGAGTGCCAGTAGCACAGCTCATTCGTCTTTAAGCAGTCCTAAATTTCACTCGACATTTTTGGCACTTTCATCATAGAATACGAGCGCCTACCCTCCAACGGAGCACTGTCCTACTGTTGTACTGCGTTTTGATAACTTTATCCATGCTGTTACGCAAACTTCCTAACATCTAGTTTTGCTTGTGGGACTCTACGTCTGCTACCATAGCAACTTCGATGGCAATTGACCCAGAACAGCCAGTACGTCGAGTTGCAAGTAATTTAAACTCTTCAACGATATGCAGCATTGCTTGCTATAATTTTGAATAAGCTTTACTCCATTTGAAGTAATGAGTGGAAGAGAGAAGAAGTGAGACTCTCGGCGAAGCACAAAGTATCTCCATCGGAGCATTAAACAGAAAGAAGTGCTCTTCACAACTCTTCACAGGATGGGACAAACAGACAGGGAGGAGATCTTCTAACTAAATCAATGTTACCAAATTGCACAGGTTGTTAAAGTGTGCGCACTATATACTGTTCTGAGTAGAGGAAGAACTTATTTCCATGAATTACTTTAATCGTCAGAAAAATCTTCCAAATTTTAAGAAAAATAATAATATTGGACTTACATACCATTTCCAAAAGAAGGTACATGTTTAATGAACATTTTTCATATATTTATCGCAATAACCTTAAATGCAGAAATATGTGCCTTGAGGGGAAGATTTTGTGATATTATTAACTATTTTTCCTAGATCTCGATCAATGTGTGTGGCTTTTAGAAATAGCAGGTTACATGGAGTAGTTTGAAATCTATGTGCAGCTATGATTCACTAGTTTAGGAACACAGTGTGCAACAACACACACAAAATTATTTGGTGCCGGGTCCATAATGTAATGTTTAATTTTCAGTATCTTGTCTGCACACTATGGGTTCGATATGAAGTCACCTGAGGAGCTACCTGATATTTGAATGACAGTAAATTGGGTCATAAAAGCTAATAAAGCATGCTGGCAGTCACTACTCAAATTACATTTCAAATTTTGCAGGCTGTCTGGCTGAGTACAACACCCTCCAAGGTTTACATGAGCCAGACGTTGCTTTCTCTTTCCTTGAGGATGGATCAAGTGAAGATCGAGATTTGTTTTTCGATCACAGAATTTATCGTATAACTTTACAACTCGTATTATGAATCGTCTGATAACCGCTGATGCTATGGTACGTGTACAGTACTACCATCTGATATCCTCTGAAGCCACAGTCGTCGCTGTTTGAAGGTTAAAGATTGACTTAGTTATATTTTAAGGGAGAAGTGCAAGTACCTAACCACTCATCTCAACATGAATTAAGGGGAGAAATGGAAGAGTTTCGATTGTTTGCAGAATGAAGGTGTCGGCAAATGAAATGGAAAAGCCACGAAGAGCATAAAATGGTAGGATCCCTAGGATTAACAAACCAAACGCAGTCGCTATCAGAAGGAGATAAGACTTGGTAAATGGAAGTCAGACAGGAGAGATGAAAGTGAAAGGCTTAACACAAGTGGGGTAACGCTACCTAGGGAGCTCTATGATTAAAACTTCCATGTTATTAAATTGAGACCCCTGGGGTTCTTAGTTCAAATGTTAAAAAGTGCCTCGCTACATACCACAGTAATTTCTCTTAATCCCTAGTCTAATTTCATTTCTAGTATTTGTACTATTACGTGGATAACACAAGTTACCAGCCAAATTTAAAAGAATTAGTATATTGAGGAAAACGTTATCCTTTCCCTTTACATGAAAAGTAGCTTTATCACAATACCTGTAATTAGGATAAGATCAACTTTAACTGCGTACATAGCAGTTGGCTTGGTAGTTTCAGCTTTTCTTAACTAATTCACTATGACTTAATCAAAAACTTACTTCCAACTGTTGATTGTGTCTTTATTTTATAATGTATCTTCCATAACAGAAGGACAATTCTCATTGCTTTTAAGGGCAAAACATTTTTTTTGTGAAATACCAACATTTTAATCAGTTCTTGCGTATTCATTTGTAAATGTGTTTGTCAAATGCTTTTTATAAATCATGTATTTTAAGCTAAATATGGTCCTAAATGGGCTTAAACTGATACTCAATTATTCACCACTCTCCATTTCCTTTGAACAAGAAACAGAGACTTTCCTTAACTTACCCTAGGTTTTTTCGGGGTAGCTGAAAACCCTTTGGGTCATTTTATGTCAGGATGAACAATATCTTATGCTAACTCCAATTATAATTTTATCTACTGCATCCTCGTTTGATATGACACGACGAGCAAGGAAGCGATTTTCTTGACCTTCGTAATTGACTTACTTGATCAGGCTGAGTGGTTTCCACTTCAGTTCATTGGGATAAGTAGACATACATTGCTAATTATAATTATTAACTTGTGATTTCTCTTAAATTGGCTAATTATTCATCTTTTAGTAGAAACCGGAACATTTTCGATCAAGTTGACTTTATTTAGCAAAGAATGTTTGCTTCTTATCCTTCAAAACTTTGTTTCCTATTATAACTACTGTTCATTTAATATAACCTATAATTTTTCCGTCTGTCAAAATACGAATGATAACATTTAGCACACTATAATATACCTGCAGAAAATTAACAGTTGTAAGCAGAATGGCATACAAAAACATCCTCAGATAGTACGAAATCGCTTTTAATCACGCGTGTATATGTATAAAACTGTTTACGTTGTGTAAACTTGTCAGTGATTGTGAATTGGTGATATTATGATGAAGTGAGAAAAATTATAAATGGAGAAGTCCATTACTGATACTTTGAGAAAGTTTTCTGTACTTATCTTAAGGTAAGTTTTATGTCTGTTACTTCTGGAGGCAACTTCAAGACTGATTTCAGGTTGCTTGCTTCGGTTGTAGCTAGCTAACAACGTGTCTGGTGGGGTTTGAGGGGAATAAATGTACAGTAAAGAATTAAAGAGTACCTTGTATGAATTTACTTTTATTTATACAGTACTAACCTACATACACCGAGCAGAAGGGATTCCTGGGAAGCGATCGTAAAAAGAGCTGAGGAAAAAGTAAATGCAAGAAGGATGGAAGAAGTCAGGAAATTAATGAACGAACTAGTGACGGAGGTCACGTTAGAGAAGAAAGCAGGATGCAGGAAGAGAAGATGGAAGAAGAAACACAGGGGATGACAAGTGGACATAATCAGAACGAAAATAATGGTTTGAGGGGAGAAGCAGAAGTAAGAAGTGCCGTGGCTAAAGGGAGAAGCTTGAGTTTGAAGGAGTTATGGGGTAAAAAGTGAAAAATGGAAGGAGGAGTAATTACGAGAAGTAAAAAGACAAGTAACAGTAGTAAGTAACCTGGTTTGCTTAAATGGTATTGGTGATAAGAGAGGTAGCGAAGTTTAGATGGTATTTATTCAAGTGATGGTGTCTGCATGTGTATTATATTGAGAGAGGTAATGATGAATGATAAGAGAGGTAGCGAAGTTTAATGTGTGGGTCGGTGAATATGTAATGATGGTTAGATTCAAGTGATGGTGTATGTTGTATGTCCGGCGCTCCCTTCTCGCTCCGTCAGCCAGCTGCACGCGCGCCTGTGTATCATTCTGCTAGCTTCGACGCGCAGCCCTCAGTGCGCGTGCCTGACCATCGAGTGTACTATAAATAGGAGCTCCCTGCCTGCTCACAGGCCCACTTGCCCGGTGTCCAGCTCCAGAATACACCCTACGTCGAGCACGGAGGCTACTCCTCTTGAAAATGTGCTTCGACCAGGTGGACTGAATTTCTGGCAGTACGAGGTTTCACCTCTGGTCACCGCTCCCTTACCTATTTCCGCTGCCTATGTACCGTAATTCTTTTACAAGCCATTTTCATTCCCTAAGTTACGCAAGCTCCCTTAGTTTCGCTAGGTGGAATTTCTTCAATCAATTGAACTTGCTTTTTAGGAATTCAGGCACTTCAACAAACAAGGACTCTCAAAGACATTTATGTTAGTGTGCCAGATAGTTCTCGACTATCAACGTGTCAATTCACAAAGACTATCTTTTCAAGATAGAAGTGTATATAAAGACTGCAAACCTGTACATATTGTATAAAGACAGACTTTTCTCAAGATTCAATATTCCTTTTTGCTTCAAAATAAATTTCAATTATTTGTGTAAATATCATAAAGTGAAGCAATAAAAGTTGTGTTTTGTAAATTTCAACCTTGGTTACAACAGTGTATGCATGTGTATTGTATGATAGATGAAGGATAAGAGAGGAGGCGAGTTGATAAGGTGTTTTTAAGTGTATTGTAATTGTATGGTATTTATTCGAGTGATGGTGTCTTTAGGTATAAGATGGATGAATTGTGAAGTTTAGATGGTATTTATTCAAGTGATGGTGTCTGATATGTATTGTAATGGATAAAGTAAATGTGGCCTGGAATAGAAGTGTTAAGGGAGGTTGGAAGAATGTGTGGGTCGGTGAATATGTAATGATGGTTAGATTCAAATGCTGGTGTCTGCATGTGTATTATATGATGGATGAAGGATAAGAGAGGTAGCGAAGTGATAAGGTGTTTTTAAGTGTATTGTAACTGTATGGTATTTATTCATAAGATGGGTGATTTGTGGAGTTCGATGATGGATGATAAGAGAGGAAGCGAAGTTTAGATGATTGTAATTGTAAAGTAAATGAGGATTGGAATTGAAGTGTTAAGTATGAAAGGTGACGATGATGGATGGTTGAAAAGAGAGGTAGCGAAGTTTAAATGGTATTGGTGATAAGAGAGGTAGCGAAGTTTAGATGGTATTTATTCAAGTGATGATTGTAATGGTTAAAGTAAATGTGGCCTGGGATAGAAGTGTTAAGGGAGTTTGGAAGAATATGTGGGTCGGTAAATATGTAATGATGGTTAGATTCTAGTGATGGTGTCTGTATGTGTAAGATAGATGAATTGTGGAGTTCGATAGATGGATGATAAGAGAGGTAGCGAAGTTTAGATGGTGTCTTTAGGTTTAAGATGGATGGATTGTATAGTTCGATGATGGATGAAAAGAGAGGTAGCGAAGTTTAGATGATTGTAATTGTAAAGTAAATGAGGACTGGAATTGAAGTGTTTAGGGAGAGTGGAAGAATGTGTGGGTCGATGATGGATGAAGGACAAGAGAGGCAGCGAGGTGATAAGGTGTTTTTGAGGTAGCGAAGTTAAGATGATTGTAATTGTAAGGTAAATGAGGACTGGAATTGAAGTGTTAAGTATGAAAGGTGACGATGATGGATGGATGATAAAAGTTTAAACGGTATTAGTGATAAGAGAGGTACCGAAGTTTAGATAGTATTTATTCAAGTGATGGTGTCTGTATGTGTATTGTAATGGTTAAAGTAAATGTGGTCTGGAATAGACGTAGTAGTAGAATGTGAGTGCAACGGAAGTATGGTATCAGCAACCCCGAGGGAGTCAAGTAGAGGAAATGTAGGAGGAGTGGAATGTGCAAAGGTTTGCGTGTATACTCAGCGGGGGCATGAAGGTCTGTGACATTCATAATATCGCTTAAATTGCATATTCTGGGAAGACAATAGTAATATTCAGGAGAGAAGTTGGACGTGACATGAAGAGGGCAAGGATGACTACCGTGGTGACCTTTATTTGGGGGGTCACGTTTCCGGAGTATCCGAGGGGATTCATGCCTTGTCCAAGGAATATCATTATTTTACTAAATTGTTCTATTCATTTTCTGTTCATTACGTGTATTATTTTCTTTTCTTTTTCTGTACCGTACATGAAGTGTGAATTGGCTTAGGCTGGACATTGTTATTTTTCTCTTTTAAAGGATCAAATAGGTATTGTTACTGCAGATCTGGGGAAAAATAATATAAAATATTTTAAAAAAATTAAAAGAATATACTAACCTACATAACACTCTTGAGTGGCGGGCCACTGCCTAAATTCATAAAATTTAGTACAGGCAAGTACAACCTAACCCACATTCCAGACGTACTTTGCATCAGGCATTAAGAGATGATTATGTGTTTTACCAAGATTTGAATTAGTTTACTTGCGCGAAGAGGCGGTAAAAATATCAGATATGTGTGTGCTTAGAGCGAAGATGGGCAAGAATGACGTGTGGCCATAATCTATAAGCCTTGACGTTTATTGGAATAAATTCATGTTTATGAGTGTGGAAGAAAAATGTGCAGTACAGAATTAAAGAGTACCTTGTACGACTTAAATGTTATTGATAAAATACTTAACCAACATAACAGTCCCGAGTGGCGGGCCACTGAATAAAGTCACAGAATTTAGTACAGATTACTATAACTGAACCCACATTCTAGAATTATTTTGCGTCAGAGTAATCTCCACTGGGATTCATTAAGAGTTGACGAAAGTAGTATGTGAAATGAGGATGTTCTTATAGAACGAAACGTGTCATTCTGATTATGTGTTCATTTGTACAGGTATGTTATAGAGTTCTAGGTGTTATAATTCGGGTTTGGACAGACTGAATAACTGTAAGTTACACTAACTGTGTCGAATGGCTTCCTTTTCAACATAATTTAATTTTTTAAACATTTCAACTGGACACCTTGATTAGCCTGTTCGAGTCCCATTCTTCATAAACCTGTTCACTATCAGAATGTTAGCCGGCAGGGTAGGAGAGGCGGTGGTATACAATTCTTAATCAATATATTGCGTGCCAAAAGCATGAGTTCAATTCAAAACTTCTCCACAGTGCTCATATGGCGTGAGATCTATGACGCTCTTGATGATGATTTGTTCGTTGGTTGGAGACGTTAAACCCTGAGCAGACCCCTTGGTGCTATTCGATAGGAGTAGACCATCGGCCGGCACCGAGCTTGGTCCTATCCATCACAGTATTACTATCATACATCACGCAATTCATTTAATTGCATTAACTCCTCTGATGAGGTTGATATCAGGAAGAGTATTCGGTCTTAAAACTTCACTACGAAAATTCATTACACTCCATACCCGACCCCTTAGAGAAACGGGTGAGGGTTGGACACGCATACAGACACTTTACTGTATTTATTTAAATGCGTTAATCAAGTTGAAGTTATCTTCCACGGCTCCTGCTACTGACCCTCTCCTCAATCATTGTTGCTAATTAGTCATTGTTTGCAGCTCATTCATGACACTCCTGAGTGGCGGGCCACTGCCTAAATTCATAAAATTTAGTACAGGTAAGTACAGCTCACATTCGGCTTCTGTAATGACTAATCCCCTCGTCGTGCGTTGGTCGACTTAGGATGTCTTCCGTTTTCATTGGTTGGTCTGTTAAACCGCTGCCAGCTCTATCGAACACAATTCGTACACACACTCGGACGCTCTTTGATTTCTCTGCCTAATTCGCTCACAAGTAATAATGATTTTGTTCAGTTATTGATAGTTCTGAACATGAAATTACGTTATAGTAACTTGGAAGAATATATGACTGGATTTGCTTTTTGTCTGTTAGGTCATCAGCCCTAAGTCTGGTTGGATCCTAAAATATAGCACCACGTACTAGGTAGGATTGAGTGTGAGGTGGTTTTCCATTGCTTGCGAAATTCGACCAGGAAGTTATATTGCAAGAAAACTGACCCAATTTGTAGAACTTAACACTCATACGCATCAGTCAAACTCTGAATGCCACTGCTCTGCATCACCTATACCTCAGCACTTTCAATTTTGTCACAATCGTGAATAGGATTGGGTCTTCGATTGAAGCACATTTTATTCTTGCCTGAGCTAAGTGGCAGATGTAAAATGCTACATCCATCATAAATAGAAACAGATGGTTGTAATAATGCTCGTTATTCACATCGTTATATTCAACCTCATGTTTATTTCTGGCTATACTCTGATCATTATTATACTAGAATTATTTCAATATATACCTCTCTTTATTTTGAACATCTCTCAGATAATAATCAGATTAATTGCACTGTCACATGAAAATTAGTACTAATTCTCCATCCTGCACATTAAAAGTTGGACGTGCGATCTGAAACTGCAGTGGCGAGATTTTACTGATCTGTCTGTATGTTATTTTTGACGATTAATATAATAATTCCCTTTATATCACAATTTACAACTATGACATCTGTAATCGTTTTGATAACACTTCCATAAAGCTACCGCTATAATCGTCCGTATGTGCTGGATTTCAGCAATTCACTTGGCTTTGTTTGATTACAAAGCCTTTGTTAATGCAGAGCTATGATTTAAAACACTGAGATAATTCATCAAACATGAAATTGTCAACTAGGCTTTGAAATGTAATACCCCTCCGGTAACATCTACTTTTTACAACGTTGTTCTTGGTGTCCCTTCATTTCAATAGGCTTCTGCAGATTGTTTTACTCTATAATAGGCAAGACATGCATTTCTGCCTGCCCAAGAATTATGTTTGAGATTTTCTGTACGCATTTTATAATTAAATTTCATTAGAGAAGGCTTATTCAGATCAGCGTTTTAACTGATAGAAATGAAATGAAATGGCGTATGGCTTTTAGTGCCGGGAGTGTCCGAGGGCATGTTCGGCTCGCCAGGTGCAGGTCTTTTGATCTGACTCCCGTGGGTGACCTGCGCGTCGTGATGATAATGAAATGATGACGAAGACAACATATACACCCAGCTACCGTGCCAGAGAAATTAGCCAATGTTGGTTAAAATTCCCGGTCCTGCCGGGAATCTAACCCGGGACCCCTGTGACCGAACTCCAGCACTCTAACCTTTTAGCCATAGAGACGGTGACTGAACAAAGTCAGTGAGGGCACGCTAATGACAGGCCTCAAGTCGGAAGATTAAGATGTCCTCGATAGGAAGCAGTGGTGATCGGCAACCAAACAAACTGACCCTGGACCACCCCGGGACAGTCTCTAAGAAGAAGAAGAAGGAGGAGGATTGCCAAAACACCCATGTATCAGATGTCTTTTTGGTGATGAATTGTACTTCTAAATCTGAAATGAATGGATCAGAGGCAAGCAGGCTAACAACCTCTGAATGACATTGTCATTAGTGTTTTCATGAGACGTTTGTTCTGGTGAAACTTTCTCTGTACCTTCTGAAAACCTAGTTACTAGATTTTTGTCCAATAGCAAATAAATACTACAGTAGGGATCTCATCTGGACCGTGAATCTAAATCTTACGCGCGATTGTTGGCATTGGATACCATGGATATTCTGAAAAAAAGTTTTATAGTAGGCCTATCCTGTGAATATGGAATTAATTTTCCAGTGTCTATGGTGTTTTCAGTGGTGGTCGTCCACAAGGTCACTTTAAAACTTTTGGTTATTTCAACGCTACCTCCAATAACGGCTGAGGACGTTTCTGGATCCTGAAAGAAACGTCTGGTATTGCTACAATCATAAGTGTTTGGCAAGATTTAATTTAATTTATTGCATGCTACAAGAATCTCATCACAATTACAGCAGCTTCTTTGTGATACGGAGTGAAGTTATAAATACTTAATATTACCTAGCCTAACATAATTAAATGTAATCAAATATAATTAACCTAGTTCAATACATCCTTTCATTATGGGCTTGATCTTACATGTCACTATTCCAAAATAATGTTATATTCTGTACTGATCCCTATTTCCCGGTCCATCTCAGCCAGTACATGAGAGATCCCAAGGTGGATCGTTTGTTAAAGGGCTGTCCTTCTTTCAGAGGCATTTAAAGGGATAGGAAGGCGACCATAAAGAAAAGAGCAAATCACAACACAGGTTTGACATTTATTCCATAAGTATTAATTAAAATAAGTTATAACATTTCATTCTTGCTGTTTTTCAAACAAACCTCTTTACAGTGTTAACATATTTAATTGAATTTACAAAATTAACTGGTTTAATTTCTTCATTCACGTAGAAAACGGGTTATGTTCTGAAAATAAAAATGAACCGAAATTAGGCCTTTAGTGGCTTCAAAATGAAAATTAAAGGAGGCTGAACCCCTTCCTAACTCAGTCCTGAATTAACATCATAACTGAAGCTGAATTTCGCTTACTTCACCTTAACAAAATTAAAAATCAAAAATTCTACTCGACCACGTAGCGTATAACTTTATCTGATACTACCAATAATAATTTTATGTTTTTACAGAATTCATGTCATCTTTGCTTCCTTAATCAATAAAATGTCTCTGATAACTTTATGTCACAGTTAAATTAATCAATTAACTGATTTAAGCACTTGAAATTACCACTTGCTTAATCGGCGTTAAATTATGTGTTCACATGACATTAGGATACGGTTATACCTTAAGACAGAACTCCTTATTTGAAATTATTAAACGCCTTAATTAAAAATTTATTCCTATCGTCACTTGATTTAGTGTTATAGAGTTATCTCAACATGGAATAACCCTTCCAAAATTTAACACTTCTTGTCGTTAAAATTTTACAATCCTAGTCTAAATTCTCAGTCTTTGTTTTTGCCTTTGAAACTAGGGGATCTTATTCATCTTGAATTTCAAAGCATAGAAATGTTAACTCTATCATTAAGTTAACGTAACTTCAATAAACACTTCCAAAGAAATAGATCAACAAATGCAAAGCTGAAATAACCTGGACCATCGTGGTGAACACAATATTTTTATCATAATTAGAATTGATTGGATCAGATAGATGAGCCTTTATTCATAAAACATGCTCAACATACGTAGTAGTACGTGGCACGTGATTGCATTTGAGTTATCACTTTAATGAATGTTTTAATTACATGGCAAAGACGATGGAGTAGAATTGAAGGTTATTATCCGAAGATCTGTTAGAAAACAATCATCACGCACACCGCATGGGTTATCATCTTAAAATCGTCAAACACATGGTCGATAAGCACCAATTAATATGTTATTATTCTCAAAAAATATAAATATGATTCTGACGTGCTCCAAAATTTCATTAGAATACTGTGTTCCGAGACACAAGCTTCCAAATTACTATAATTATACCGCAGATCACCGATATTCCAGGCAAATACGCAAAATATAGAGCACACCATAAATATCTATAAGAATAATCTACTGTACTCTCATTTATTGCTCACGATCTTAAACTTTATGTTTAACCCGATCCCATAATTTATAATTATTATCAGTGATTATTAGTTCTATCGACAATATCCGGATTAATCTGAAAACCTGATGACACAATCCTAAATAATCATGCGATAAATGTATAAGATGAAAGTCAACTCAATCTAGTAAAATGAAACATTACCCAATACTATCTCACAATGTTTTCAGAAGTTAAAATTAAGTATTATTTAAATCCATTATTAATCGAGAGGTTAATTATTATTATTAGATCTCATTTTAAGTACTGGCATGAGATTGGTAAAAATGACAAACTACAGTTAGCTACACTAATAGAATTCCAACTCTCGTTCACACATGTAACAAATCTACCATGACACCACCAAGATTGGAAGTATGAAATATGGCTAAATATTTCAAAACTAATAAAAATACAGGCTGAGAGAAGGAGATAATCTAGTTCTCCATACAGATAGTCAGACGGATTACATAAAATGGTACTCAAATTGTATGATGGACTTCGATCCTCGGTAGGTGTCTTCATTCTCCCAGCTCATCCATCTCGTTCACCCTCTTGAAGGTAGAATTGCCTGACATGTCTAGCAACTCATGATGGCCGGTAAATTGAAGTCCCCCGTCGAATACGTTCATCCCCTTGATGTTGGAAGACATCCTGAAGTAGGCGACGATTTCTGGTGGATTTGTAGTCCTCTTCTCGTACAAAGTTGGAATTAGCTGCAACTGACACAACAAAGTTTTAAAAGTGCACGAACCTGGTGAACTCTACTGATTTGTTGAAAGCAACACTGGGCTCGATGCAAGGTAATATTTCGTCAGAATAAGAAGTAAGACGCAATAAGAGAACGATTTAGGTATGCTGAAGGTTTAACAGCTTCTTGCTCGGAGGTGTGTCATTCATTTTAACAGACTATTGGTTCAAAACTGGCCACATTCGTTGGTTGAGACTATTCCAGAAACCTTCAGCAAGCAAGCAGATATGCACACGCGCAGTATTTAGCGTTGAGAAATTCAGTCTGCCACGTGACTATTATATGGTCTCGATCGAAAGGATAGGAAACTGACCAATAGTTTGCCTCGCTAAGAACTCGTCAAGCCACTTGTTGCATGCTTGCTCTGCTCGCTGATAATAAAATCTAGCCCTTCTCACTCAATAATATAACTTATGCTGGCTGTTGTGGGCATGTAAATAAATGTTAATTAATTACCAAATTTGACGGGTACAGTACACACAGTGTTTTAAAATAATTATCTGTCAACGCTTGGCGTGAATTCTTTTCCAATTACCATCATGTTCGTATTGAAATCAAGAACTCTGTTTTTTCAATATACATTGTTATAGGTACTGCGTAATCCGTAAAGTGATGAATTTTGAGTCCAGCCCCGCGATGTAGGGGGCAACGCGTCCGCCTGTTACCCGGTGGCTTCGGGTTCGATTCCCGGCGGGGTCAAAATAAACTGCAGCCTTTCCTCTTCCTCTTCCGGATTGATTTCAATACCCTAGATCCTTATCAATGCAGACTGATTTTTATATAGATTGTAGATAATTCTTCGGTCTCGGTATTTGATCCCAGTCACCTTCAGAATCCCAAATAGCTTGGTCCAATCAATATTATCGAATGCATTTTTAGACCTACTTGCGCCATATAGGTGGGCTTGCCCATCTTTATTCGGTCCTCTAAGATCAGATGTAATGTAAGGATTGCTTCACGTGTCCCTAAATTTCTTGTGAAACCAAATTGATCTCCTTCCAACTCAGTTTCAAGCTTTCATTCCATTATTCTGTAAGTAATACGTTTCAATATGTGCCAGGCTTGATATACTAAAATAATAGTGCGGTAGGTATCACACTTGTCAGCACAGGCATTCTTGGTGACAGGTGTAAAACATTGTGACAAAAATAGGATGGCACTTCTCCTGTATCATACATCACACACACTGAATAGAATAACCTCGCCATTCTGGTTTCTTTTAAGGCACTCAATGTTTCAGAGGGATTGTTATCAGTTCCTCGTGCATTGTTCCTATTTAGAACAATTCTGACCTCAAATTAGGGTCTCCCTTTTCATCAGCACCAACAGCCTTTTCTTGTTCAGGAACTATACCATCTATGTCTTTATCTTGATACAACAGCTGGATATGTTCCTACCGTACTTCTGCCTTGTCTTCCTTCCCTAGAAGTGGTTTCTCTAACTGAACTATTAATATTCATACACCTAGTTTTACTTCCTCCAAAGGTTTCCTTGATTTTCCTGTATGCAGCAACCACCTATCCTAAGATCATACAGCCTTCAAAATCCTTGCACTTCACTTTCAGCCATTCTCCTTAACTGTCCTGCACTTTCTATCCACTTCATTCCTTAATAATATGTATTTTTCCTGCCCTAATCATTTTGCATTCTTATACTATCCTAGTTCATCAATCGGGTCTAGTATGCTGAGTTAGTTGATATTTACTTTCTTCCTAACCTTTCTTCAGCAGTCCTATTGGCCTCATTTTCCACTACTCCATTTTCCTCTATTGTGTTTTCTTCAGCATTTTCATTTAGACCTTGTGCAACACCTTCCATGAAACAATTCCTCACACTCTTTACTTTCATATTGTCTCGATCTCATCTTCCTACATTCCTTTCTTAAATTTCAGATGGCATTTCATGACCAACAAGTTGTGGTTAGATCCTGGGAAAGTCTTGCAATCCATCACCTGGTTTCTGTATCTCTGCCTAATCATAACAAAGTCTATTTCATACTACCTTCCAGTGTCTCCAGGTCTTGTTCACGCATACACTCGTCGATCGAGGGTTTGAACCAATTATTAGCAAGTACTGAATTATGATCGGTGCAGAATTCAACTTGCCGATTTTATTTTTCTTTCCTCTGCCCTAATGCAAATTCTCGTACCGTATTACCTTCTCTTCCTTGGCTTACCACTGCATTCCAGTCACCCATTACAATTAGATTATCGTTACATTTTACATATTGTATTGAACCCATAACCTTTGTGCCCTAAGAATATTACGCATAAATTGTCAATTTAATAAGAAGTTCGATTCTTGATAGCATGGAATTGACACGTGGCAAGGGGGTGATTACCTTCGGTCGCGCGCTCTGGGATACGTGATGTCAGTCGCACGTGTCAACGGCGGAAGAATCTAAAGCCATTTTTGTGAACTATTTCAAAGCGCGTGTATATGGCGTGCCCAAGCCAAGTCGAAAATATAGTGCCTATCAAAGGAGGTCTTTTATCCAACTAATTGAACATGTATAAATTTTAAATGTCCATGAACACTACCGCCAGAAATGTAGCGAGTATGTTGTCACCTTCAGAACTCTTGTAATTACAGTTTAGTTAAATCATAAAAGTTACAGAAATTTTCTTGGCGGCAAAGGGAGATGCCCGGAGAGAGGGGGTAACTGCTATAAATATGAAGGGACTCTTGTATCGTCCGAAAATCTGCTATCCCTTCGATGATCCATTCGTTAATCTGGTCTCTCAACAGATATCTATCCAAGATGGTTGTACCTACGGTTCGGCTATCTACTTCAATGGGGCGCTTGGGTCTCCCCACCGCAGTAAGGTCACATGGTTCGCAGGGGAGGGACTTAAGCCGAATTACGTGCCTTATAAGCTGGCGAATCATTTGAGTATATAAAATGTCATCGTGCACATGCTAAGAAATTGGTCCCTCAGCGACAAGGTGCTATAGCTAGCAATGTATACATATAAGAACAATAACTTATACAGCACAAAGCACTGAGGGTTGACTAGCACTTGAACACTATGTATCACGCACCATATAAACATTGCAACATGTCTGACACATAAATAAGCCTACGCTGTTACCAACCCATTCTGAACAATTCTTATAAATGTAAGAAATGCAAATTTTACATCCCAGACACTCTTGTTCAGCTTTGCTGTAAAATTCTCATTGTCGACTTTGGATCTCTTTCCGCGAAATGGATCACATATTTTAATTGAGCATAAACATTTCACAACAGTCAGTGTTCGGTTTTGTTGTGAAGAAAGTCATATTGCCCGGTGAAATAGTGTTCCGTTGTCACGTCTTCCATTGTATTCTATGTATTCATGAAAAAAATATATACACATTCACGTATCTCATTAATTATACTCATCGGATTAAACGGGCATCCTTAATGATTGCGGAGTACTCAGTGTTCTTCGTTTGTAAACAGCAGAAACAGAGAAGACGTCATCTTTCCGGAAACCTAAGTTAATCAACATAAACCTCACAACTTTCAGAACATTTTCTACTTTACCTTTCGAGCTATTCAGCAACATCACTCGGTATCGTTTGTTGTTACCAAACATAATAACGGTATATGTTGCAATGTTTGGGTTGGGAAGAATTGAGAGAAAGAAGAAGAGCTGCTCGACTAAGTGGTATGTTCCGAGCTGTCAGCGGAGAGTTGGCGTGGAATGACATTAGTAGACGAATAAGTTTGAATGGCGTTTATAAAAGTAGGAAAGATCACAATATGAAGATAAAGTTGGAATTCAAGAGGACAAACTGGGGCAAATATTCATTTATAGGAAGGGGAGTTAGGGAGACGTTCAATAAATTTCCAATTTCTTTGAAATCATTTAGAAAAAGGCTAGGAAAGCAACAGATAGGGAATCTGCCACCTGGGCGACTGCCCTAAATGCAGATCAGTATTGATTGTATTGATTGTATTGATTGTATTGATTGTGAAGGAATCATCTTGGTTTCTGTGAGTTAAGGAATGACACTGCCAGGTGAGTGTAAAATGTCGGCAGCTCCTTGGCCGGGATTGGCAATAGAAGAAAACAAACACGAGGGAGAAAAACAACAGAAGAAGTGAGGCAGAGATTGAAAGCAGAGGGATCGAGGGAGGAAACAAAAGCTAATAGTTTGCGGCTCCGTTCTCAACAAAACAAATCTGTGATGCTCTTCCTTGGGACCCGACCTCATGCGACATTAAACAACGAACCATACTCTGCTGACAGAGAACTGTTTAAACCCTTGCAGGTCTCTGATTGCAATTGATCACATGATGCAATTAATGGATGGCATTCATTAGGCTACTTGTTCAATTCTTTACTTGTAATTGCTTCATAATATTATTTGTTCCCATTTTGACGAAGCATACCACACAAAATTAGTAATTGTTAATCGTGTAAATAGTACCGACACCAAAATGAGTAAATAATATACAGATCATTTCTCAAAAACTTAAGAGAGCCTTTCAGAACCAGTGGTGCTATTTTGTGCCCTGATTTTATTATTAAATCGAAACGAACACAGAATTAGCTTAAGAATGAGGTAATAGTGCTTCTGCATTCCACAATCAATATGTTGCCGTAAATGTTTGGAGGTCGCGTATACTCTTAGATGCCTTTCTTCTCACGATCGACAATTAATTGTTGTTATTTGTATGGAGGTCGTTCATAGTCTTAGATGCCATTTTGCTCACGATGGACACTTAATGGTTCCTATTTGTCCATATCAAAGCGGACTGTGCGATCGATAATGAAAGCGGTCCCAGTTTTCTTTCTATCACTATGATGTGAATTGTGCGTATACTTCCGATTTGAGCAACACAAGTAACCTCTTCGTACATCTCGTCCCGCCTTTCGGTTCTTCCCAAAATAGTAATATGTTACAAAGAAAGTGAATTCGATTGCTTTCACTTGTAATATTTTCTATGGTCACTTCGTGACCCGATATACACATGTAAAGAAAAAAATAAATTTAATACTTGACTATCAATATAATGGGTAAATTATACACAAGAAGATGACTTCAGCATGAAGATGACTGTTTAAACCTGCAGGCGAAGAAGATTATCGTTTATGGTGTGCGTTATTCTAAGATACATTTAATCTTATTTGATTTGGTTTGTTCATTTATCATCAGCAGAGTCATTAGTTCTCCAATTACAGATGAATTACAGATTACAGTAAAAAATAGCAATACTGACAACAACTAATAATAATACTAATATAAGAACCAAGCAATAAACAGTATATGCATATTTACAGAACACAAACGGAAGAAGAGGTCATTATATATATACATTTGAAATGATTGATAGATAACAGGAGGGAATCAAAAATCACCGCCACCACCGCTACACAGATGGTCTTAATTAAAATGCTGTAGCTCTAGAAACTGATTTCATTAGATTAGTCTACAGAAGTAGGTTTCGTTTCTGAAGAGTATGTGAAATAAGAATTTAGCAATTAAACAAACATTCATAAGTAAAAAACAGGGATATTTTCGAATTTACACGTATGGGGTTCAATTTGCGAGACGCGGGAGTTCGAACTCCAACATTACATGAGCATTACTTACCTGTACATTTGGAAGTATTTTAAAGTAATTCCAGTTAATGTTCAAACAATATATTATTTTCATACGTAGGTGTTTTATTCCCAAGTATTGCGGTAAGACACACGAGTAGACACTGCAATATTACGGGTTATTAGACTGGTACTATACACACAGGCACAAGAAGTTCAAAGCTAACGACATATCTACTGTTATTATTAAATTGAATGAAAACGGCTACAGCAAAGATTAGCTAGTCTAAGTTTTGCACTACGGTCTCTTGACAAAATTCCCAGCATTATAAATACCAATAGCCATAATATTTACATCAATATAATTATACGTATCATGTTTTAAACATGATTGAAGGCAAAATGTCGAAGAATTATACAAATCTGATATGTTATAGGTGGAATAATATAGTTTTTTCAAAACTAATCACGAAGGCCCCCTAAATTCGGATGTATTTTACTTCAAATTCCTTCAAAAGTATTATATTTTTGTATATTCTTTTGTAACAGGAAATATACGTACATATATACATTATTATCGACCGTAATGCTTTTCAGCGTTCAGTCTGCAAGTCTCTGTAATTTTCGCCACAATCAGATATTTGCAACTAGTGCTGTGGTCTCATTTAGTTCTATACATCTTGTCTTTACATCGTTAGAAACTCAGTCTAATCATCTTCGTCTTGGTCTCCCTCTATTTCTCTTACCATCCATAACAGACTCCATTATTCTCCTAGGTAACCTATCCTCCTCTATTCGCCTCACATGACCCTACCACCGAATCAGATTTATGCGTACAGCTTCATCCATCGAGTTCATTCCTAACTTAGCCTTAATCTCCTCATTCCGAGTGCCCTTCTACCATTGTTCCCACCTTTTTATATCAGCATTCTCGCTACTTTCATGTCTGTTATTTCTAACTTTTGAATAAGATATCCTGAGTCCATCCAGCTTTCGCTCCCGTAAAGCAAAGTTGGTCTAAAAACAGACCGATGTAAATATAGTTTCGTCTGGGAGCTGACTTCCTTCTTACAGAATACTGTTGATCGCAACTGCGAGTTCACTGCATTAGCTTTACGACACCTTAATTCAATCTCACAATATTACCATTCTGGGAGAACGCACATCCTAATTACTTGAAATTATCCACCTGTTCCAGATTTCTATCATCAATCTGACATTCAATTCTGTTGAATTTCTTACCTATTGACTTCAATTTAGCCTTCGAAAGGCTGATTTTTACACCATACTCATTGCACCTGTTTTCAAGTGGCGAGATATTAGACTGAAGGCTTAGAGCACAATCTGCCATTAAGACCAAGTCGTCCGCATGGACCAGACTGCTTACTACATTTCCAACTAACTGAAACCTCTCTGCCACTTTATACCTTTCAGAAGATGATCAATGTAAACCACGAATAATAAAGGTGAAAGGTTGCAGCCTTGTCTAACCCCGGTAAGTACCCTGAACAAAGAACTCAATCTCCCATCAAATCTCACTGCAGCCCAAATATTGTCAACATAAATATCTTTTATTTGTTTTAGTAATCTACCCTTGATCCCATATTCCCCCGTATAGTGAAAATATTTTCCCTCGGCACCCTGTCATATGCTTTCTCTCGAGCTACGAAACATTAACTCTCATAGCATTTTTCAATTACCTGGTGCGTACTGAAAATCTGACAGCCCCTCTGTGGTCTGAAACCACACTGGGTTTTCATCCAACTTCCTCTCAACCACTGATCGAACCCTCCCTTCCAAGATGCCAGTGAATAAATACTTTGCCTGGTACACTAATCAATAAGATACCTCGATAGTTGTTGCAATCCTTCCTGTTCCCTAACTTATGGATTGGTGCAATGACATCGTTTGTCCAATCTGAAGGTACTTTACCAACACTCCATGCTTACATTACTATATGAAGCCATTTCTTCCCTGACTTCCCGTCCGACTCGTTGGCTGAATGGCCAGCGTACTGGCCTTCGGTTCAGAGGGTCCCGGGTTCGATTCTCAGCCGGGTCGGGTATTTTAACCTTCATTGGTTAATTCCAATGGCCCGGAGGCTGGGTGTTTGTGCTGTCCCCAACATCCCTGCAAATCACACACCACACATAACACTATCCTCCACCACAATAACACGCAGTTACCAACACATGGCAGATGCCGCCCACCATCGTAGGGTCTGCCTTACAAGGGCTGCACTCGGCTACAAATAGCCGCACGAAATTATTATTATCCCTGCCTTCCCATTATACTTCACAATTCCAGGTCTAATTTCTTCTTGCTGCTTTATGACAATGGAGTTTATTTACCATCCTTTCAACTTCGTCAAGCGTAATTTTACCAACATCATTTTCCTCCTCCCCATGAACATGGTTGTTCGCAACACCACCAGGAAGATTTCCTATTACGTTGAGAAGATTTTCAAAATTTTGCCTCCACCTGTCCAGTGAGTCGCTTGGATCTATTATGAGTTCACCTGAATTATCCTAAACACTTTTCGTTTCTTTTTCCCTCCCTTCCTTCCCTTATTACTGTCCAGAAAGGTTTCCCTGCTGCTTGACCTAGCCTTTCCATGTTATTATTCAAGTCTTCCCAGGACTTCTTTTTGGATTCAAGAACTATTTATTTCGCTCTGCTTCATTCATCTACGTACAATTCCCTGTCTGCATCAGATCTTGTTTGGAGCCATTTCAGATAAGCCCTTTTTTACGTTTACAAGCTGTTTCACTTCATCATTCCACCAAGATGTTAGCTCTTTCCCATCTTTACAAGCAATTGTTCCTAGGGTTGCTGTTGCTACTACAGCCGTTCGAAAATTCTCAGTAACTATATACATGTACTTCTGTCTAATTTCCTCGTCCTGGAGATTTTTTCCCTTATTCGTTTGCTGATTTGTTTCACTTAGTCTGTTCTAAACCTAGGGAAACTTAGTTCGCTATAGATCAGATAGTGCTCTGTCTCATCGAAAACTCTCCGAAAAATCCGTACATTCCTAACAGATTTCCTGAATTCGAAGTCCATTATGGATCTTGTACCCCTACCCTCCCATGTGTAGAAGTGAATAGACTTATGCTTGAAGAATGTATTTGTAACTGCTAAACCCATACTAGTATCGTGAACTGGAAGTCAGGATAGGTTATGGACCCGAGAGCTGAATGACCAGATTGGCAAATCTTACTTCACTTATATTCTAAACCCTTAATGATTTACACAGTTTTACACAGATGGACATTTCTGACACCATTCAGCTTTTAAATCTCTCTTCAAGTCCTTCAAGTCTCCACAATATATTTAAGGGTATTTTTCACGGGATGTATACTTAACTACTGGACGTATCAGATCTCCGTTCAGTAGATCTTCGTTCATCTTTTCTTCTCTCTTCTGCACTGACGCCCCTGGAACCCTGTATGGCTGCGGTGTGACGGAACATCCCCAATTACGAATAATCGCTAGTTTTTATACTAATTAAAAGCCAACAACTACATGTATGACGGTGTGGAAACCCTGTGACTGTTCACGGACAAGTCAGGCTTAGTTCGAGAGCCTATTATTACATAACTTGATAATATTTTTAGCTGCACACTTGAGGCTCTATTAAACTCTACCAACATTCTCGATAGGCCACCCTGGCCGTCTAACAGCTCGCGCACCGGCACAGCCTCCGGCTGACACATGAAAAAAGACTCAAAAAGCCCCTGTTTTTACAAAACACCAGTTTATATATTCTTTCCTTTCTAGAACAATCCACTGAGCCACGCCTCGCCAGTACTACTTGCGCACGCCACAGTATCACTGTTCTCTGATTGGTTCCCTCACAAGGAATCCTCCCGTCACGTTGGAATTACACATGACATTCCAGAACAATTTGGAAGTTTTCTCTGTGTTCCTTACCGGATGTACGTGACATAAACATCGCACATTTCCACTATTTACTTGCCCTTGGGCCATACGAACTATGTATCTTGCTTGCAGACACTTGCCTTTCGTAAGATTGTCTCACTACTAAGCTTGCTTACAAGTTCCAACTCAGTATGGTATATTGTAGTACTTTCTTTAAAATGTTCTTTCTTACTTGACATTATACATTCCCAGCATTATTATTCATAAATTATACATATTATCCTGTAATTTCCCTTTATATTACACGTGTTTTATACACACCTGCTATTCCTCATATCACGGACTTTATAACCTGTAGGTCGCGGATTCGAATCCCGTTCGAGTCTGTTCGCTCACTCCTTTATATGCGAGAGGCCCGTCGCGAACTTCGTTCACAACATCAGCACAGAAGTCCAGCAGACGCTTCCCTCTCCCATAAGCTTCCAAATCTTCCACACATTTACAAATCACCCTTTCGTAACCTTCAGTTATATTTCCAACTCCCGCATTGAAATCGTCCATTATCACTATCCTGTCCTTGCTGTTCACCCTGTTCACGATGTTACTCAATGCTTCATAAAACTTGTCAATTTCATCCTCATCTGCACCCTCACATGGTTAACACACTGAGACAATTCTCGTTCTAATTTCTCTATCTGCCAAATCTACCCTCATCATTCGCTCATTTAAGTGCCTAATAGAAACTATGTTGCGTGCAACAGTATTCCAGTATTCCTGATGAAAGCCCTACCCCAAACTCCGCCCTTCGCTTTTAACACCCGCCAAGTACACTTTATAATCCCCTATCTCTTCCTAGTTATCTCCCCTTACCCGAATATCACTTACTTCTAGCACATCCAGATGCATCCTCTTTACTGACTCAGCCAGTTCTACTTTCTTTCTCCCATAAGCTCCCTTAATATTGATAGTGCCGGGCTGAGTGGCTCAGACGGTTAAGGCGCTGGCCTTCTAACCCCAACTTGGCTGGTTCGATCCTGGCTCAGTCCGGTGGTATTTGAAGGTGCTCAAATACGACAGCCCCGTGTCGGTAGATTTACTGGCACGTAAAAGAACTCGTGCGGGACTAAATTCCGGCACCTCGGCGTCTCCGAAGACCTTAAAAAGTAGTTAGTGGGACGTAAAATAAATAACATTATTATTATTATTATTATTATTAGTAGTATTAATATTGATAGCACCCCATCGAATTCCATTTCGTTCGCCAAGTTGTTTACAAGAAGTCCCTCGCCTGTCAAATGGGAGTGGGACTCCGTTACTCCCGTAGGTCCTAGGTTTGTTAAAAATCTTCTGAGCTCTTTAAATTCATGAAGCAGGATGATACCCTACTTACAAATGGTCAAAGTGAGTATCTCTCCTTTCACGGGTTATGGACCACCGGTGGATTGTATAGTTCTAGCCGCCTGATCACAAGAAAGGCCGTGACTCAGAATATGTCCGAGATGCCCAATCCCACTCCGTAGCACCTTTTATCCCGAGTCGCAGGACCACTTACTAGGCCACTCAGCCGTTACCCATGGTTCACGAACTAGGACGTGACTACAGTAACACACACGAAATGCAAGAGCGTAGTCACTTGTAGTAAAACGTTAGTTAATAATATCTATAAAATAAATAAGTGTGCGTGCATCGAATTAAATTTTGTGTTCATCTGCCGAGTGAATAAATGACTAAGAACATTATTGGTTATTCAAGTCCTTGACGTCTCGACGTTCTTTATGACGTTTAATGATGTAAACTGGTACTTTAACAAAAGAGCGCAGACTTTTAATAGTCGAGATTTTGCTAAATTAATTTGACCTATTGTAATTTAGTAGTTATTGACTTGGTGGTATTCAAAGAAAAGACGTTCCGTTGTATCCATAACATCATAAACGTTAGTGGTGTTTACTACTCTGAAGATTATGCCTTAAGGCTGAGCATTCAGCCATTAAAACAAAACAGCCGCCACGTACCTAAGTGAGATAGCACAGCTGTGCAGTAAACAGTGCATATAGGAAATACTCAAAGTAAATAGAGCAATTACGTAAATAAGTACTGAAATCGTATGTATCGCATTATGTTATATCACTCCTGCGTAATTTTAGAAGGAATCCATTCTATCAGACAGCGGGAGAATCTGGTTTAAATATATTTTATTTTCAGATCCGCAACGACTGCTTTACGAGAAACGCTCCTCTCAAGCTGTTGTATATCCAAGTATTCAGATTGTTATCGTCGTCATAAGTCAATAATCTGTTCGTGTGTACATCGACACAGCTACTCATTTTGTATTATTATTATTATTATTATTATTATTATTATTATTATTATTATTATTATTATTATTATTATTATTATTATTATTATTAAGAAAAAATACATCGCATTTGGGAAATATCCCGGTGGCAATGATCACTTACAGTGGTGTGATAATAAATTACCCAACAAATACAATAACAATAACAACAACAATATTACAACAAGCAATTCCATGGAAGGAAGACATTACATTCTATATTCCAGCATCGTCATACACAAATTTGCACGTACCTTAAATATTTCAAAAATTTACATTATTACGTACATCAACAAAGACAAGAGTACAACAAGCGGTCCAATCACAATTATTTTAGCATTGTATATACAGCACGTTCATAACGAAATTCACATACCTAAAATAATTCAGATACCTTAATATTACAATTTACAATGGGTTGAGCATTGTATAAAAATATGACACCACCACATAGAAATTTACACCCTGTTTACAGAATGCTGGAATCTATTCTGAAGCACCTTACATTTTTGGGAAAACAGCTGTAGGTAATACATTCCAATCATCAATTAATCTGTGTTAATCATTTCACTTTCAAGTAACTATCCTACATCTACCATAAACCGTCGAAATGAAGAGAAAAGTTTCCAAATATATAGCGAACAAAATCTTCTTCAGATCAAACTTCTATAAATTACCCTTGCATCACAATTCGGTTAGGCCACAGTAGTTATTTATTACGATCTATTTCAGTTTCTATTCAACGTTACCGACTCTGTTCGTATCAATCAACGGCTCGTCTAAATCCTCAGCGGATGGTGTTAAAATGTTAGCAGCATGCACATAATGTCCTGGGCTTTCCATTCAATGTTCTTAAGCCATCCTTACGTGTCTAGTTTACCTTCAAGTTCCTTTACCAACAATCTCATAAAAAACTAAGGCCAACAGAAATACCCCGGCAGTCTTAACTCAGTTCTCTCAGGACAACTTATCCTCCTTCTATAACTCTGACTTCCACATCAGCAAATTGATCCCAGCACACATTTTAAACACCCCCTGCTTATATGTTACTTAAGTTTCTACCTTCTGCTCCCCTTCCTAGAAGCGGTTCAATAATGTATAGTTGAACATACATTTGGTTCGTTCAATGGTTTCCTTAAATATCCTGCATACATCTTCCTTCCTTATATCACACATTGGCAAATATTCTTCAACAACATCGCAGTTCTCTGTTATAGGCTATGTTTCTACATTCCTTCCGTACCCACGTCATTATACACTCACCAGAAATTCGGAAAATTTTCATTTATTGGATTTCTGTACCAGTGTCGTGTAAAACACGCTCTTTGCTCGTTTCATATTTGCCGAGTATGGCTATGACCGAATTTGCTTCTCAGAGGCGAGGGGAGCTATGTTCGTTCGAGCATGCCCCTTGATACTCGCTCATTCCCGCGCTATCTGAGTCACAGGCAGAAATGCTCGCCTCCCTCCGTCCTTGCTTAGCCGTACTCTGCTCTTTGTCTCGCGTACCTTTATCTCTCGAAACATTACGCTTTTGCATCAATGGTGGGCTCATGTCTGGGCACGAGCCTGTCAATAATTAAACTCATATGGTTATACTATGTTTCTACACACTACTGGGAGAAATGGTTGATGGATTTCACATGCTGTTACGTGTATTACTTCTGACTAGCGTACTTTACCGCTCTATATACGGAAACTAATTACACATCATTAATGCATAAACCGTACCGTATTTACGCGAATAATCCCCGCATTCTTTTTTTCTTAATTTGAGACACGAAATTGGGGTGCGGGTTTTATTTGCGTCCATGTTGGCATTTAATACTTTTCAGAATGAGCGTTCCTAAAGTTGTGGTGCGGGGATTATTCACGTAAATACGGTATATTTCGCTACTAGCCATACCAAAGACATTGTGTATAAATTGTGCAAAATAATGCCATTATAACACATCAAGCTAAATATAAACCTCATAATTAATGCTCAAAATTTGGAATGAATTGCAAAATAATTATTTATTGTTACGATCATTATGAATTATTAACAAGTCATTGACTTGGTCTGGGTCTAGCTGATACCTTCGACTCGTAAAAAATCAGTCCAGCTTACTAAAGTTTCTTTCGGTGCTTGCTGAAATGCACAAGGTACGTCTAGCAATTACTGACAGAGTGGGCAGACTGATTTCATGCTCTTTCCACCAGCGCAGTAGGTCGTCGTCATCTTCACTAGCATTCTTATCGCAGTACATCTCTACTTCGTCACCAGTAGCTCAGTCGTCGCTTATTCACTCACTGAATTGTTTTTCTTTTTCGGAGGCTCTTGGAGATTGGTCGATGCATGCACAGTTCGACATGAAGGATCTACAGAGAGACAAAACACCTTGTTTAGTTACTTTATTTCTCATTTTAACTAAACAAGGTGTTTGGTGGACTTTGGGATACAATTATTTAAGTAACTACACATAGCAAAATATATTTCCTTTCTTAATCCGTTTACCTTAAGCTGACTATGTTGAACAGGGACCTTGAGGGGGATAAGCAGTTTGGAAGAGATAGGCAAGGAAGGGGGAAGGAAAAGGCCGTGGCCTTAAGTTAGCTACCATCCCGGCATTTGTCGGGAGGGGAAGTGGGAAACAGCGGATAAATACTTCGAGGATGGCTGAGGTGTGAATCGAACTCCCGCTACTCAGTTGAACTCCCGAGGCTGAGTGGACTCCGTTCCATTCTTCGTACCACTTTTCAAATTTCGTAGCCTCTGGGGTGGCATCCAATCACGCTAATCCCTACACCACAGAGACGGACGCAACTTATATTACGAGCCTGATACACAGATCTGTTACACAGATGCGTCTGACTTCGTCCACTACGGCCTTCCTGTCATCTTCTTCTAACATTTTCAGGTGGCGAGGTGGAGACCTAGTAATGTGGCTATTTTTAGTACAGTTGAGACATGTACCTTTTCACTTAAGAGCTGTCCGGTTCCGTGGCTAAATGGTTAGTGTGCTTGCCTTTGGTCACAGGAGCCCAGGATTCGATTCGCGGCAGGGTCGGGAATGTTTACCATAATTGGTTAATTCACCTGTCACGGGGACTGGGTATATGTGTTGTCTTCATCATCAATTCACCCTTATCACGATGCGTAGGTCACCTACGGGCGTCAAATCAAAGACCTGCACTTTCGGGCACTAAAAGCCATACGCCATTTCCATTTCTACTTTACTTCAGAGCTTGTGAGCTCTGATCCTTATCTTACAGATTTCCTGGATGTAATATCAATATTGATGCAAAGACTGTATGCATATTACTTCAGCTACAAACTGCAGAAGTCAAGCATTAATAAATACCTCATAGTCTGATCCACTGACTGAGCAGTGCTGCCGCAGTTTACGGAGCCACAAGAGTATTGAGTAAACTGTTGGTGCTGTTTCATGTCCCAGGTCATTTGTGATTGGTTTAAGGAAAGCTACCATCTGTTCTGAAAACTCATAACTGAAGCCCTCTAACTTATGGAAGGCCTTATGATTTCGCAACATACTGCTTTAAAAACATACCGGTGATCAAACATAATGAAAGCTTTTGAAACTCATAGACGACTGCCTTGTGCTGTTCACGGCATACCGTCATACTGCTTTAGAACAGACTGTAACATCGTATAGAGACTATTCCCCTTCGTAATTACTTCTTGGTGTATCGTTTTCTGAAGCTGGGCAGCATGACCGTTTTTTGTTCAGATGCCTCACCATAGCCTTTTCGGCGTTTATTGTGTTTGCACATACTGGAGCATCTTCGATAAGGAATCTCATCTCATCAAATACGTGCGCATGTACCATATTTATGCAGTGAACAGCACAAGGCAGACGTCCATGATTTTCAAAAGTTTTCTTTATGTTTTAACCCAGATCCGTTACGAAAGGCATGTCATTATAATTAGACCGTGGAATATTTAACTCGTAAACTTCCTCAATTACACTTTCAATTGTTTTCTTTGTGTCTGGAAATTTTGTAGTAAAAAGCACATTACTGAACAGCTTCCACTCTCTGTCTATACGCTGCATAGTCAGATTCAGATAATGGATATGGTCAGTCCACATATCAAAAATAGCCATGATTTGTCGTGCATGGCAGAAATACTCAGAGGCATTACTTCACTTCGCATTTCATGTACCTTTGCCTGGACGTTTCTACAAATGGTGGAAGGATGGGGTAACACATCAACAATATCTACTTTTACCAAAATTCGCACCGATATTAATTAATATTAATAATGTTATTTGGTTTACGTCCCACTAACTACTTTTTCGGTTTTCAGCAGTGGCGTATACTGAGGGCTACCAAGGCTATCGGTGAAGCCCAAACCTCAATTATTGAGAACGATGGAAGTCCAAAGCACATTATAATGTGAGCACATGACACATTGTTCCATTTTCAAAACTTGAAAGCAGTGAGAAAATACGTCGCACGTATTTCTGAAAGCTAAGCATCAGAGACTGATATCGCAGCCCAGACTCTCGTCCCTCTCCCCTCTACTCACCCAAAGCGGCTTGCTGCTGTATATCGGATAGGAGCTGGGACCGGGGAGGGGGGAGGGAGGTGTGCTAGGCTTCGGTCCGTCAGATCGCCACTGCTATCAACCATGTGTTACTCATCGCATAGACTTCCTCATCTCATACTTCTGACTTAATCATATAGATAACAGAGTGTTGGTATTTCACTTCCGTTTCCTTCTACATCCTTATAGGAAGACACTGCAGGGCTGCGGTTATAGGAGCGATATAGTTGTATTTTTATAGGTACAAAAAAATCTTTCAGGCTCTCTTTTGTTGGTTTGAATCGAACCCGTGATCATGGGTCAGACACCATCACTGATCTCCAGTGGAAGCTAATAAACCAGTGAACCATGGGTACAACCGCTATAAAATTCAGCATTTGTATTTAATAATAATAATAATAATAATAATAATAATAATAATAATAGTGCACGGCATCTATGTAGGCTTGGTGGTGTCCTTATTAGGATAAAATGAATGGCGAAGACATCATAAACACCCAGTCTCCAAGCCAGGGGAATTAACAGTATGAGGTGGTTGATCCTGAGAATTGATCCGGTGCCATCGGGCGAAAAGCAAGCATTATGTCCATTTAGCCACAAAGCCGGACTTTAATTTAATAAAGCTTAGGCTGCCATATCCACTGAACAGGGGTTGAGAAATGGCAGCAGCAGAGGCAAGCTCAGTAGCTGGTGAAGCAGATTTCACAACACAACAGGCTTCTCCGTTGGCTATTGGCTGCAGCTCAAAACGCTGAATGCTTGATGTTCACTAAAATGACCATCGAAAAGGGGTAACCTAAGTCTAGATGTAGCCCATATCTTGATCCCAGCATACACCACTGATCAATCAATCAATCAATCAATCAATCAATCAATCAATCAATCAATCAATCAATCAATCAATCAATCAATCAATCAATCAATCAATCAATCAATCAATCAATCAATCAATCAATCAATCAATCAATCAATCACCACTGATCTGCATTTAGGGTAGTAGTCCAGGTGGCAGATTCCCTATCTGATGTTTTGCTAGCCTTTTCTTAAAGAATTGCAAAGAATTTGGAAATTTATTGAACATCCCACTTGGTAAATTATTCCAATCCGTAACTCCTCTTCCTATAAGCGAATATTTGCCCCAATTTCCTCTTGAATTCCAACTTCATACTTCTTTCCTAATTTTAAAAACACCACTGGAGCTTATTCGTCTACTTATATCATTCCACACGAATTCTCCACTGACAGCTCGAAACATACAACACAGTCGAACATCTCGTCTCTTTACTCCCACGTCTTCACAGCCCGAAGTTTGTAACATTTTCGGAACACCACACCTTTGTTCGAAAACATCCAGAACACATCATGCTGCTTTCCTTTGAATTATTTCCAATTCTTGTATCAAGTAGTCCTGGTGAGGATCCCATGCACTGGAACCATACTTTAGTTGGGGTCCTACCAGAGACTGATATACCCTCTCCTTACATCCTAACTACAACCACTAAATACTCTCATAACCATGTGGAGAAATCTATAGCCTTTCTTGACAACCTCCTAGGGGGGAGACCTACCTTAACACGGGGAAAATAGGCCAATATTCATTCCATTGTTGTTGACAAATGCTACACATACCTCAGTATTGGCATGCTTCAGAGCAATCAGAAGAAACTTCAATTATGTCAAAATTCTAATTATAACAGTTTAAAATAAAATGTTCAAAATTTCCCGCCTTTTTAACAATATATCACGGTTTCCTTCATAACTCTCTTACTGATTCACGGATAATTATGATTTTTCAGAGTTTCCTACCCATAGTGTTGTACTACAATCTGTACCTCATTCAGATCAATAGGATTTAAATTGGATTTTATATAACATATTTATTTACAAAAAATATTAATATTGTCTGGTGCTCGGAATAAAAACCCGGCAAAAAATCCAAATCACAGTCTATGTTAATGACTGAGGTTCATTTTATAGCTGGAGGTTTAATACACACTTTAGAAAAGGAAAAGTACGAAAATTCTTATAAACTTGAAATTTATAAGGGAAACAGTGATATAATGTTAAAAAGGCAGGAAATTTTGAACATTTTATTTTAAAATATTAAAATTATTAAAATTCTGACATCATTGAAGTTGCTTCTGGTTGCCAGGAAGCATGCCAATACTGCGATATGTGCAGCAATTGTCAACAACAATTGTAGCATATTTAACAATCGAATGAATATTAACCTACTTTTTTCCCTTTGTTAAGCTGAGTCTCCCCCCTTAATATGATTTCCGCAATATACCTTGCCCTGTACTGTTCGTTAGTTTCTAGTCACTCAGCAGTAACAACTTTAATATTACGGGAATTACCCCCTAGAAACCCAGAGGTGAATGCTAGCCCAGATGTGATGCTCGCCATGTCAGCTATTTCTCTTCTACCAGCCTTAGAGTTTGTGGGAGTTTTAATATACTTTAACTTGCCTTGTGGGTGGGGTACTAGAATAACACCCACGATATCTCTTGCCTGTCGTAAGAGACGACTAAATGGGGCTCCAGGGACTCTTAACTTGGGAGCGTTGGTTGGTGACCACGGGGTCTTTAGGTGAGCCCTGGCATTGCTTATGACAGGCTCCTAACTTTCATCTGTTCTATCCGAACTCAGTTGATCAGCTAGTAGTACAGGTAGTACAGGTAGTTTCAGACCCCGACGGTGTTAGGTCACGAGGCCTAGGGAGTCTTTCATTTTCATGCCTGTAGTGGACTTTGTCTTTCTTTGGCGGATACCTTCATTTTTCTAATTGTCGGATCCCCTCTACACCCCCTCCTCCGATTAGTGTTATCGGATGATGATTGCCCAGTTGTACGACCTCTTAAAACAATATTCACTACCACCACCGCTGTGACAACAATGGTGAGGCACCACATTCTTTATGCGGTCCGTCCTTATGCGAAATAGCTCCTTTGGGAAGAGCTTTCGCGTTATTACCCATCCGCATGGTCGTTTGCAAGACTACTTTTTATTTATTTATTCTCTCTCGGCAGCGCGTCAAAATTTCTTTTTTATTTTATTAACTCCAGTGTCCACCTTGAAAGCCTTGCAGGCGGCCGTGTGCCGGGGGTGACAGTGGCTCTTGAGCGACATTGGTCTAGCGACAGGATAACCAGTGCCGAAAGGAGATATGGGATTGCCTGGTGGGTTTAGGGTGGTTTCTCATAACTTCTCCTTAACGGAGGGGTGGAAGTAGCTGGCAGAAGACTAGCCTTTGCACCTCAAGTTATTCTGTACTCTTGTACTAGGCTATGTTCCTGCGTTAGTACTCGCTTGTCGGTCATTTGTCCAAACAGGTAGGTCACCACGGGCTGTGAGGCGGGGCGGAGCCTCACGGCACCCCCCCGCAAAAAAAACAAGACACACACTAACACAGCTCTAGTCTCTTTATCTCACCTAGAAAAAGGCAAACCTTGTCGATCTGGGCTGAGCGATGACCGTCCGACCAGGCATCCAGTAATTTCCATCTCTTCGAATCGTTGATGAAGCACGAGGATGAACGTCATGACGTGGCTTCAGAAAATGGAAGAAGATTTCTGTCTTGCCAACATCGATGTCTTGATGTAGAGGAACAAAAGCTTGGATAAGAATAGTGAGTATATTAAATAGCAATGTGTACTACCATGTATTATTTTATTTGCCTGTAAAAATAAAGTTTCTCCGTCCAAGATCTTGTTTCCTTATTTTGTTAAAGGTACATTGTACTTTTAACATATAATGCCCGTCATCGTTGAAGGGTCTACCTTACAAAGGCTGCACCAATCTTAGTAATAAGCCATACAAAATACATCCTAGGGTGTACAAAATTCCCTGTACAGGGGGCAAGGTATACATTGGCCAAACATTCCGGTTCCATTGGTACTCGTATCAAGGAACGCCAACATAATATCCGTCTCAACCAGCCAGACAAATCATTTAGTAGCTGAGCCCGCCCTATCACCGGGTCTTGATATGGTGTTCCAAGATGTTCGACTACTATTAACATGTTTTCAATCCTTCCTTGAAGAAGGAGGTGAGCCTCTTAGACGGTCACGCCTTCCCTCAGACCAGGAGATGTTTGGAGAAAGTGAGGGGGTAGGCGTTCGTTGCCTATACTAGGGAATGTCTCGGCATTCAACTTAGTGCAGGAGAATGGAAAAGTACGGAATACAACATTCAAGACAGCCGAAGGTGGGGACCAACCCCTCTCCGTCTCCCGAATTCAGAGACGTAGGGCCGTGGCCATCCCTCATCTGCTCAGTTGGCCGGTTGGAGTGCAGAGCTATCGGACCACGAACCGGCCGTGGCCACTTCTGGACCCGGACTCACCCTGCATCCGTCGACCAGGTGTTCGAGCTCTAACCCACACTAAACAATACTGGTCTGGGATTATACGGGAACCTGTGGAAACACGTATTTCAACAGGGGCACTCTCAGTCACTTAAGTAATACGCAGTTGCCAGCCATTGCGGAATTATACAGGTCTTCCCTGTCCTTTCATTATTATTATTTTTTTCCGATTTTTTCCAAATTCGTATTCTCATCACGAATGCATTCTTAAGTTCAAGTGATTCAAACCTTCATTCATTTTTTAGAGAAGTCTTGCTCGTGAAAAGACGAGATTATCATTTGAAGACGCAGAGCAAAGTTATTTATGATTTAAAAAAGCCCAGAAGCTTATTATCGTATTTACATACAAACTATTATTATCTTCGTAATGTCATCATCATTCATTGTGCAAAATTTGAACCACCACTATACTGTATTTCAAGGAAAGTGTGTCGATAGATTCATAGTGGGTCTCGACTCTCACAGCTCTGCACTCTGACCGACCAACCGAGCAGAGGTTGGGTGGCCACGGCTCTCCCATTGCTCTACGCCTCTGCATTCGGGAGACGGACAGGGCTGAACTTCACGGTTGGCTCCAACCGCCGGCTGTCCTGAAAGTGGTTTCCGTGGTTTTTCCTTCTCCTGCACTAACGCGAATGACGGGAAAGTTCCTATTATAGGCCACCACCTCCCTAACCTTCTCCGAGTATCTCCTTCTCCGTCACAAATCTTCTTGCCTGAGAGACGCCGTCGCCGAACGTAAACGTCACGAATTACTTTATCACATTAGAATTTATTCAGTACTTTGACCGTCCTATTTGGTAAAATTATTTTCACTCACGAAACTATCTCCCCATGGAGTCAAGACCCCAGTTATTGTATCCACAAAATAATGGCAAGAAAATCAAACATTCTAGACCTCGCAAATAAAATACTAATCCTCTTCTTATTTTTATACATTTACGGCCATTAGAGACCATAATGACGAACATTTACACATTTTTAGTAGCTTTCTTTGCAGCCCAGTATCGTTGTATTCTCTCTCTGGCAGCCTGTCTCCTTTCTGCTGCCCACCCGCTGTTCTCCTGTTCTTCTTTACGATTTGGTATCAGTAATTGGTTCTGTTAACAATGTCTTCACGATTTCACTTCTTTCATATTATTCCTGACCACCCTGAACCACTTATTGCATATCAAACATTGGAATGTATTTATTTATTTATTTATTTATTTATTTATTTATTTATTTATTTATTTATTTATTTATTTATTTATTTATTTATTTATTTATTTATTTGACTTCTTGTTAAATAGAAATCTTTGACTACTTACAGGCAATTTCCATTCGTTGTTTCCGATACTATAAACAACAATCAAATTACAATTATTACTGTATTATTTTTATTATTATTAGTCAACTCTGTTATGGAAAGGTATCTTGCCTGTCTCTTAGTCAAGGCCCCTGATTCGTTTATCGGCCAGTTCAAGAATTTTAGCTCTCGACTGAGGAGTACAACGGCATTCACCTGATACGAGAGTTTCTCAAGCTGTTAGTTAAATAGCAGTCTGGGAGACAACCTTAACAGCATAGACGTATGGGATCTCCTCGATAAACATAGCTCTAATTAATGGAAGCAATTCCGGACGCACCTCAGTACTCACACCATCGCTTCAAACCCTGCTCCACAATCAGTGAGGCCTTGGAGCTCAACGCCATAACCATTCCGCTATGCGTATACGCCTGTGAACTAGATTTCAGTATTGCCATCATACTTCGAGTACATGTTCTTATGCATTGAACTTTCGTACCGTGAAACATGCCACCCTCTCCTGAATATATTACACCAAAGCAGTTTTCAAATCTCACTTCTCCCTTCTTGTCGATGAACAAATTACGTTATCGTGGAATAGTGAACTAATTTGTGCCATAAATTCCTATCGTCAGGCATTCCCAAGTACTGCAGGCGAGGACCGTTGCCTATTAGTTTAATTAGATTTATCGTTTGAGCTCTTCTACGTCCTCCCGGGCCCTCAACCATTCTCTGTAAGATCACGTTTATACGCCATCTCTTTTTTTTTCTTGCTGCTTGCTTTACGTCGCACCAACACAGGTAGGTCTTGTGGCGACGATGGGACAGGGAAGGGCTAGGAGTGGGAAGGAAGCGGCCGTGGCCTTAATTAAGGTACAGCCCCAGCATTTGCCTGGTGTGAAAATGGGAAACCACGGAAAACCATTTTCAGGGCTGCCGACAGTGGGGTTCGAACCTACTATATCCCGAATACTGGATACTGGCCGCACTTAAGCGACTGCAGCTATCGAGCTCGGTGACCTTCTCTTCTAACGATGTGACTAAGATATCTGGCAAGTCATCGTTTTTGTGTGAATCTTAGTAGCCAGTCAGCTGATTTATTCGTTCCCTTGGATATGCATGGAATTCTCAGTTTTCTCATCCAACAGGTTGTTTCAAAAGCACCAATATCGTGTGACTCATTCCTATTTACATTCGAACGCATTTAGAGGGAAGAAGGAAGAGTTTTTGTCGAGGTACATTTTAGTAGTGACGGTAATATCGCGGCTTTTCTGTATTTTAGTCAGCTCTGCAATTTAGGATATTTATTTATTTATTTATTTATTTATTTATTTATTTATTTATTTATTTATTTATTTATTTATTTATTTATTTATTTATTTATTTATTTATTTATTTATTTATTTATTTATTTGATTTCATGTTCAAATACATCTTTGCCCGTTTGCAAATTATTTCCATTAGTTGTTACCAATACTAAAAACAATAATCAAAATACTATTTTAGATATTAAAACTATATTTATGAACTGTGTACAGTTTTAAGTAAGTATTTATTGCCCTTCTGTTATTGTTTCTGTAAATATAAAACGGACTTAAATGAATTTACTCTAATTAAACTGTAAATACTAATGCCTAACAAATGTACCCGTGCTTCGCTACGGTATTCAACACTGTATACGGATATCGAAGTAAATTACTGTATAAGCAGTGAATAAGGTTTTTTTTATTGCACGTCCCTTAGCGTTATCCAAGAAACAGCATGGGAGGTCCACATACGTTGTTTCCAATGTAAAGTGCGGAATGCGGAGTTGTGGTGATAACGGCAGGCTCACTTGCCTATTGCCATTCGCAAACGAGTTGTGAAGTTTTCATTTTTATAGAAGGTCCATTTTCTACTGTACGGTCGCAATCGATTTGGGGAGTTTTCGTTACAATGGTAGTCCCCCTTTCCTACATCCAGACACAATCACGTAGGGGAGTTTTGTAGAAAATTGCATGCTCCCTTGCCTTTTGCCAGTCAAATCGAGAAAGGAATTATTTATTACTATGGTAGGCCCTCCTTACTAATGCAAGTTACACAGGAGTTGGAGATGAGGAGAGTATTGATTGCAAAAGCAGACGCTCTCCTGCTGATAGTCACCATCGATTTGTAAATTATTAATTATAATTATAATGACACTACAAATCAACTTCAATGAATATAATGTTTGATTCTATAACATTTTATCGTATTTCTTGTATTTATGGGTTAGACTGAGTTAAAAACTTTGAATAGGGAGAAATGTGGGTAAGGTTTTCATAAACTGCATAACTTTTCGGATACTTATGTAACAGATATAGACACAGAATTTGGCTCATATACGGCTACTGCGAGGCCCAATGATTCTGCCGAATTTGATGACTCTGTCTTTCCTATGTGTCAAACTATGAACTCTGAGTGTACAAATACAAAACGCAACATTTAAGTAAAATCGAGAAATGCTGCTCTTTCTAACGCATAAGGGATAGATATACGACAAAAAGTCATAAGACTAATGTTGCAGATCACACCGAATTAAACTGAGATTACTGGGCGAGTTGGCCGTGCGGTCAGGGGCGCGCGGCTGTGAGCTTGCATCCGGGAGATAATGGGTTCGAACCCCACTGTCGGCAGCCCTGAAGATTGTCTTCCGTGGATTCCTATTTTTACACTAGGAAAATGCCGGGGATGTACCTTAATTAAGGCCTCGGCCGCTTCCTTCCAACACCTAGACCTTTCCTATCTCATCGTCGCCATGAAACCTATGTGTGTCGGTGAGACGTAAAGCCACCAGCAAAAAGAAAACTGAGATTGTGCCATCCGTTTTGTGATACTACTTACCATTTAGCCACGAAATACCTCGAAACGAAGGTCCCCTTTTCATCCCCGTAGCGACGGAATATCAAAAAATTCTCCCTTAGTGAACACCTACAATGTATTAATCTGCATCCCCAAAATTAATTTCTTTATGTCGCATAGTTTTGGCCGGGCGTCTGAGTTAGCCTTTTATATAGAGAGATTATGTATATTTAATTCCACTCTTGACGTGATGATCTTCTCGTTTATTGTGTGTCCACATTTGGTATGCTATTCATTGGCTGAGTCATTGTATTTAAAGTGAGTTTAGATAGAGGGGATTTCCATTTAGTAATAGGTTATATTTAAAGTGAGTTCAGATAGTGATCTGTAGGGAGGGGATTTCCATTCAGTAATAGGTTAGATTTCAACGATTCGAAGGTATCTCTAGCCCACAGGTAACTTCAGTAGAAAGAGTTGCATAAATGTTATGGTTCTTAAAGTGCTGTGGCCCTAATGTTTAAAGAACTTGTTAAATAAGAGCTTTCTGTGGTCTTGAAGCTTTCTATTCGTTGAAATTCTATTACTGTTTACAAATTCGCTCCCTGGACCTTTTAAAGAAGAAAGTTAAGTTATTTAATTTACTAGCACAGAGTGAATACAGATTATCTTGGTGAAGTAAATTTCAGTTTTCTACTTAACCGTTATGAAGTACCCTATACGCATATATTTTAGGCTCATTAATGGTTTCTTAAACAAAAATTCATCTGCATCCGTTTTTGAACTAGTTTTTAATACAGAAATATGAATGTCTGAGAAATTTTGGATGAATGTTTTGAATTTGTTTTATATTTATTGAATATATATTCTTACTATGATTTCCTCAGTACATGAGTACTTATTTGTAACCAGTGACTCTATGTACATAAACTCACCCACCATTTGCAGGTCACCTTCGCGTAGTTTGATTTTAGTACAAGTACTCGTGGGTATTGCTCCAGATGTACTGCAGCCTTCAGGCTTAGTCTACTACCTTGTGAGTTTGCAGTCCCAGTAATTAGTCTTTCTGAAGTTCTTTATGGTTCAATAATTATATTCCCAAATATTCTGTACCTATTGCGGGCTAGATCTTCACATTTGAAAATTTTGTGGTTGGTAGTCTGTACATCCTTTCTGCATTAAGTGAATTCTATATTACTCCTTAAAATTTCCATGTTGTTAAGATATCCGTTACAGGTGCATTTACCGCGAGGAGTGCTACTATGCAACTTAACAATACTGAACTTTGGTGTTATAGTTTTTTACTTGCATGCTCGTTTAATGAATTGTTTCCCGTGTTTGTTACCGGAGGTCGCTTTCTACGTCTACAGGTGTTCGGTTCCTGCACTAACTCTCGATCAATTCACTAATGGATCTTCTGTACTGCAAGAGCTTGTTCTTAATAAGCATGAACTCTCGTCGGGCAAGTTCGTGAGTCTTTTCATTTCCGTGGATGTCTCTGTGACCTAAAACAACAGATTTACATGAACGTGTTAACCAACGTTCGACAGTGCACTAAGGCAATTTTTCTACCAGTCTGGAAGTCACCTTGAGACTCAACAAATCGCTCGTATGTTGTGTACCTTGATGAGTGTTTTCTCCATCATCTCGCAAAACGTTGGATAGGCAGAGTGAGATGGAAATCAATCCGTAAATGATACAACGTAACCAGATGGTAAAATGGTCAAGTAGCCTAGTGTATGTATGTATGTATGTATGAATGTATGTATGTATGTATGTATGTATGTATGTATGTATGCATGTATATATGTACAGTATGTACAAATGTGAATTACATCAGTACATTTGTGATATAGAGGAATATCATCAAATGTGTAATATGAGTATTACAGTGGACCCTTCATCGATGATATCGGTGATTATGGTATGGCGGCAAACCACATGAAGAAATGCGGGGAGATTTGAATAATTTATCGACATACAACGCCATGCATTCCAGCTCATGAATAACCAATCGGTTCAATATTGTCCGTATAACGATTAAGTAGTAGGGACGAAACGAGAGGATGGAATACCAAATGATTTATATTACTTACCATCCCTCTAATACCTAACATGGGTTAATTTGAGATTAACAGTAAAATATAAAATATTATGTCTTAGGTAACAACCAATGAATCATATAAATTCAGCTATATTTTGTAGTCCTGCACCATGTTTTAAATCCAAAATACAATGAGTATATAAACATCTACATGAAATTTCAAAGACCTGAGAGCCTACATCGCTATCTCTTAAGTGCTTAGTAATAACTTATTAGTCTACTGGCTTGCGAAATCTTTCACACATTTCCACGGAATTCCTGAATAAATTATAAGAGAAGCCATGGATCATGAAGGATATGTGGAGCTTCTCGGCTTCGTTAACCACGATTCTCTTTTACACTTCCTAAAATTTGTAACCTGAGTTCATTTTAATGTAACTTATTTAAATTTTAGTATAAAATAATCCAGTTAAGTGCGTTCACCTAGAGTAGATATAGTCCTCGAAATATTTCTGAAGTAGTGTAACGGTTCAAATCCCGTTACAAGAGGATATCTGTATTTTTATTATTGTATGATTTTATCTGTATTATTATTATTATTATTATTATTATTATTATTATTATTATGTTATCTGTGATATTGTTACTATTATTGTAATTATCAGTCTTATTCAATTCGATTTTGCAATGCCTGTTGCTTGCAAGATTGTACTTAGATGTATGCATATATACGTATGTGTAGAATAACACTCAATACCTGTACAGTGAGAATTGTTGTATATATCAGAGATTGGATGTGACGTTGGTACATTGTGCAAGATTGGTGGCGATTCTGCCAATTCATTGCCATGCCATGGCTAAGTCATCGTATTTATTTAGCAATGCGCTCAGAGACTCAGCCGCCCCGGGGGATTTCACCATTGTATGTAATATTTGCCGCGTTGTGGGAGTATGTCATTGTTATTTCTGGAGATTACGTAGCTGTGTCAACCAACGTCTACATAAAGTGGATGCATATTATAGCGTCAGTCATTATTTAAACGGAAGCAGTACAGTGAACAAGTCTACTAGATGAAGAGGCCTCAGTCGGTCAGTCAACGAGTGTGAACGAGAGATGGAGAAGACTCAGTGAGCCATTAATTATTGGTCATTGAGAGAGTGAGGCCAAAGTTAGTTGGTCACTTAGTTGAAGACACGGACGCAAGGGCTTACCATGGAGTCAGAGAGGGCAACCCTGGACCTGCCAAGAGGTAATACCATATTGACTTACAAAGAAGTCAGATGATATGGAGAAGAAGCAGTCACAAGGATGTATCACCAAGTTAGGCGTGACACATCTACAGTAAACACCAGATTAAAGGAATACGTCGTAATTACACTCAAAGTGTTGAAGGTACAGTCAAGTGAATCAGTGAGGGAAATATTTCGTATAAATTGTTAAATGTCCGGTCAAGAAGAATTCAAATTCATGCCTAGTTTCTTTCAGTTGCAATGTCATAATTTCATATTCTCATCTGTTTTATAGCAACAAGACTCACTATTTTTTGATATATTATTTAAAGGACATATATATTGTTCTATCAAACGAATTCATAGTTTTATTTCATTGACAGTAAAATATCTTAACCTCAAAATTAATGGGGAAACCGAACGCCAATCTCCTTTTCCCAGAACTTATATGGTATGTTGTCAAAAGTAAGCTTATTACCCCACACCCTAGAGATAGTCAAGAGTCTCATTCAATTATTGCTGCACTGAGTGGCAGCTGGCGCCCTTCAAATAACGTACGTGTAAGTAAGCAGGTAAGAAGTAAGTGTGAGTACAAGGTCCGAAGAGTGTGTATTTTATTTAATGAACATTAATTTTCATAATTTTCAAGTTCAATGCAGAATTTCAGATTTTTCAATATAAATACAGTTTTATATATGTTTGTAAATTTAGTCAGTGAATCAGGAAAGTCTCAATGTGGCTCCGCAACGTGGTGAACGAATAAATTCAGAATTTCTTCTGAATGACAGCATATCACAGGTTCATTTTGGGAAGAGTATGCACAATTTAAGCCAACGGAAGTATTACCGGTAAATGTCAGGAGTGTAATTTTGTGATATAAATTTGTATTTTGGGGATATGTCAAGGGATTTAAAGAGGGAAATTAATTTGAGATCGCGTAGTATCACTAGTGAACCAAGGATGGACAAGGAAGACAATAACAAGTCATGTGACGACGAGGTCATTGCTTCTGCGGACATCCAAGGTGAAGTTCAGAATAGGGAGCAGGTGAAGACGATGGAAGCTTCTGAGGTAATTCAGGAAAGTGCAGAAATTGAGAGGCACACTGAAACCCAAAAGAATGTCGCGGGGGGGATGAACCAAGATTTTATAAATCTGATGATGGCCAAATTTACCGAGATCAGTAATGAAAATAAGAAACTGAGTGAAGATAGGATTAAACACATGAAAGAATTACTCGAAAATAGGGATAAACAGATGGAAGAAATGAGTAACTCTCTATGTAGAAAAATGGATAAAATAATTAGTAGGAATAACGAAAATAGTAGTAAAATGAAAGAATTAATTAGCAGTAATAAAGAAAATGTTAATGTGACCATTAATAAAATAGATTCTAAGATATTAGAGATAAACAATCAAACATCTAAGTCAGAATATAAGTTAGAAAGTAAGTCAAATGAAGAGTGTGTTGAAATGGGAGGTAAAATGAAGTTGAATCGGAGCAATATTCATATTCAGATTGAGCATGTCAAAGGAGCATTTTCAGAGAATATCGTAATTTCTAGTAATCGGGAAGAAATTCATGAGGTAGTCGAGAAGAGATCGGACAAGATTTGCAATGCAGTTAGGGAAGAGATGGGGGAACAGATTAGTAGAAATGAGCAAGTTGAAAGCAAACTTGTGGAGGTCACTGAACTACGGAACGAATAGGAAACGCTATCACAGCAGGTAAGAGAAAGAGAGGAAGAATTGAAGGAAGAAGTGAGAATAGTGGAAGAGAATGCTGAGAGAACAGCGGAAGAAGAAGAAGAAGAAGAAGTTTTGTACTGCCAGGGAGTGATACGGCAGAAAGGTACAGGTGAGACGGCGAGAGAAGTGGTAATAGCGAGTGGTTTGTTCAGTAGGGATTGTGATTTAACCAAGTTTTCTGGAAAACAGTTTAATTCGATAGAATTTGTAAAAGTAGTTGAGAAAAGATTTGCCAGTAAGTTGAGGAATAATAATACTGAATGGGAATACGTACTGGAAATATTGTCGAATGTTTTTATCGGTGAAAGTAGAATATGGTTTCGAGTGTACTGGGATAATATGTCTAATTTAGGAGAGATTAAAGAGTTCATTGATAGGCTTTGGAAGGAATGTGTGCAAGGGCGCGCGCGAGAGAGAGAGAGCGCATGATGTCTGGGGAAAGTAGTATAGTAGTGAGAGGGGGGGGAAATGTTAGCCGTGTCTCAGAGAAGAGGTAGTAATCGTGATCCGCAGAGGATTAATAGTTGTGTTGGTGGTGATAGTGGTCGGAAGAGTAATCAGAGAGAATCGGGAGATGGGAGGCGTATGGATTTGTGTTATGAGAGAGAAGGTCAGAAGAGTAATCAGAGAGAATCGGAAGATGGGAGGCGTACGGATTTGAGTTATCAGAGAGACTATGATAGTCTTAATATGAATGTTATCCAGGTGTCGTTATCGAGTCAGAGTATTTCAGATTCACAGGGAATCGGGTAAATTAAGTGAACAGTCCAAAGGTAGAAGATGAACTGGTATTTAGTATAAGTAGTTATGTAGTGAAAGTAGATTGAAGTATAGTGTGATTGTGACCTAAGTAATGTTAAGTGAGATATTTAAGTAGTGCCGTAGTCGTAGATCATGCAGTAATTAATGGTAGCAGTAAGTTAGACGTAAGAAGTGTTCTGGTAAGTGATGTAAGTACTTATAATACTGAGAATATGATGTAAGTAGTGAGGTAGTCGATGATGGAAATTGTGATATGAAGAAGGTAAGTGAAGGTACTGTTACATCTTATAACAGCCGTTGGGTAAGTCACAGTGAGTAAATAAGATGATAGTGGTACCAGTCAATTGAAGATAATTGTAAGTTTCAGTCATGCCTTGTTGTACCAAAACTTGTGTATTCAGTTATTTTAGGAGCTGACTTGGTTGCAAATCATGGAAGTAGAGTAGACTTTGATTTAGGTAGTGTGTGTTTGTTCTGGGAGGAAACTAGCAAAGAAGTACGTGTTAATTATGATGGTCTGAGGTAAGTGTTTGGTAACGTGTGTTCTTTAAAGATAGGTGAGGTAAGTGAAGTTGTTCCTAGTGAGAGGAAATGTTTTGTTGGGTGTGTTACGTGCCTGTACGACCAGTATCCGAGGGATAGTCGGTATGAGGCAGTGACGTGAGGTAATTTGAGTGAATTACAGGAGGAGTAATTGTGTTCGATGTTAGGTAAGCATCGAGATGTATTTAGTTGTAAGTGAGGAAGAACACGTATATGAACATAAATTTGTAGTACATGACCATTTATCATTGTGGGAGGTAAGTACCCCAGTCAACTTAAATATGCTAGTGACGTCGAAGAACAGATAAACATCATGCTGGATTACGGTGCAATTGAACCATCTTGTAGCCATAGTATTGATTCTTTAATTATTGTTGCCAAGGAGGATGTGATTTCTTGAGATATGTAAATTAATAAGGGAAAAATGGATTCGTTTGAGTGACAGAGTGCTACTCAGAATTCCATTTTCATCATCTGCAGAGGCGGGAAATATGTCGAAGTTATTTTTTGTATCAGGGGTATTTCACTATTGTGAACCGTATCGGGGAGTGTGCATATTCTTATAAATTCAGGAAGGGGATATTGTCGCTATTTATAGTATTATTTATGTAAGGAAGTACTTCACGTGAGATTTGTTGAGATAAAAAATGAAAATGATTAATTTTGTGAGAAACTGGCAAAATAAAACTAACAACTGCGATTTGCGTGTGAACCAAGTGTCGTATTGGTGCATTGGAAGAATAAGTGCTACAATGTCATGTTCTGTGTGGCAAAAGCGGAGAACAGGACATTGGACAGTTATCTGCGATAACAATATGCGAGAAAAGTTCTCATATAAGTGAATTTTCACAAAACGTTTTGATATGTTAAAAAAAGAAGAATGTAGTGTAATCATTTAAAATTATTTGTATGTGTTAAATTGAGTTCTGTACTCTTGTGATTTGTATGAGAGAAAAAGAGAATGGGACACTGAACAGTTATCTACGATGGCAATGTGCGAGAAAAATTCTCATATTTGTGTGATTTTATAAAATGTATGGATGTTGAAAAAGAAAATTATTGTTGTATACTCATTTAAAGTGTTTATCTGTGTCAGTGTTATATATATAATTTTGTTCATAAATAAATCGATTGTTGGTTCTTCGATTTATTTATGAGGGAGGCGAATTGTAACGGTTCAAATCCCTTTACAAGAGGATATCTCTATTTTTATTATTGTATGATTTTATCTGTATTATTATTATTATTATTATTATTATTATTATTATTATTATTATTATTATTATTATTATTATTATTATTATGTTATCTGTGGTATTGTTACTATTATTGTAATTATCAGTCTTATTCAATTCGATTTTGCAATGCCTGTTGCTTGCAAGATTGTACTTAGATGTATGCATATATACGTATGTGTAGAATAACACTCAATACCTGTACAGTGAGAATTGTTGTATATATCAGAGATTGGATGTGACGTTGGTACATTGTGCAAGATTGGTGGCGATTCTGCCAAGTCATTGCCATGCCATGACTACGTCATCGTATTTACTTAGCAATGCGCTCAGAGACTCAGCCGCCCCGGGGGATTTCACCATTGTATGTAACATTTGCCGCGTTGTGGGAGTATGTCATTGTTATTTCTGGAGATTACGTAGCTGTGTCAACCAACGTCTACATAAAGTGGATGCATATTATAGCGTCAGTCATTATTTAAACGGAAGCAGTACAGTGAACAAGTCTACTAGATGAAGAGGCCTCAGTCGGTCAGTCAACGAGTGTGAACGAGAGATGGAGAAGACTCAGTGAGCCATTAATTATTGGTCATTGAGAGAGTGAGGCCAAAGTTAGTTGGTCACTTAGTTGAAGACACGGACGCAAGGGCTTACCATGGAGTCAGAGAGGGCAACCCTGGACCTGCCAAGAGGTAATACCATATTGACTTACAAAGAAGTCAGATGATATGGAGAAGAAGCAGTCACAAGGATGTATCACCAAGTTAGGCGTGACACATCTACAGTAAACACCAGATTAAAGGAATACGTCGTAATTACACTCAAAGTGTTGAAGGTACAGTCAAGTGAATCAGTGAGGGAAATATTTCTTATAAATTGTTAAATGTCCGGTCAAGGAGAATTCAAATTCATGCCTAGTTTCTTTCAGTTGCAATGTCATAATTTCATATTCTCATCTGTTTTATCGCAACAAGACTCACTATTTTTTGATATATTATTTAAAGAACATATATATTGTTCTATCAAACGAATTCATAGTTTTATTTCATTGACAGTAAAATATCTTAACCTCAAAATTAATGGGGAAACCGAACGCCAATCTCCTTTTCCCAGAACTTATATGGTATGTTTTCAAAAGTAAGCTTATTACCCCACAGCCTAGAGATAGTCAAGAGTCTCATTCAATTATTGCTGCACTGAGTGGCAGCTGGCGCCCTTCAAATAACGTATGTGTAAGTAAGCAGGTAAGAAGTAAGTGTGAGTACAAGGTCCGACGAGTGTGTATTTTATTTAATGAATGTTAATTTTCATAATTTCCATTTTAAATGCAGATATTCAGATTTTTCAATTTAAATGCAGTTTTATAATGTTTGTAAATTTATTCAGCGATTTAGGAAAGTCACAATAGATAATATAAGAGGAAGTGAATCAGAGTTTTTACGTCGAGTACAATTGATACTCTAAACAGATGACTGAGATGGGTAAAGTGAGGTAAGGTTTATCAAAAAATTTCTGGCATATAAGCGGTCTTTGGAAAATACTTAACGTAGATAATACAATCATGTAGAATAAGGTTGTTAAGGCCATTTACCGAAAGTACAAATGGCCTTCTAAAATTTCGAATTAAGATAATAATCTTCTTTTATTGGGCGTTAGTTTCTTTTCCTTTTTTTTTTTGGTAGCGGAGTCCGGCAACATGGATTCGTTGTCTCCACTTACTGTAGTTCTGTCTTAAAGCATGTCAGTGTGGAGACTGTAGCTCTTCAGATCCTTGTGTACAGTAACGGATCATCACTGTTTCGGTCGTTCATTTGATCTCCTACCGACGACTTCCAAAATGTAACCCGTCTTTGCGATAGTGTCGCCCTCTGTCCTTAACAAATTTTGAAACGAACGTAGACGACTCTTGCGTGTTATGTCTTCAGTCGTTGCAAAGTCAAATGTCTCTTTGATGGATTCGTTGGAGATGCGATCCAGTTTAGAGACGCCAGCTGTCCATCTCAACATCTTCGTTTCCATGACACCCAGTCGATACTCAGCCTCAGTCGTAGTCGGCTAACATTCGCAACCATACAGTGCAACAGGTCGGATGACAGTATGATAGACTTTTAATCTTAGATTTTCTTCCATCTTCCGGTCACAAGTGACGCTGGTGGTTCGTCGCCATTTTATCCAGTCTGCGGGTATCCTTGCATTGACCTCTTCCACAAGCTGGCCATCATCTGCAATCTAGGAGCCAAGATACATGCATCTTTTCACTCGCGACAGATCCTCACCTTCTACCTGAATGATTCCTCTTGCTTGTGGATCAAACCTCATATATTTACTCTTCCTTTATTGAGGCGCAGGCCGTTTTACGCCAACCGATCGCTATATTATTGGGCTTGCCGTAGCAGATCAACTTGGGTCTCAGAGGCCAAAATACATTGTCTGCTTAGAGAAGCGCCCATGTCAAATGAGGGTTCAGGCCTGCTGTTACATTGTCCTTCACTAAATGAATAAGAGCGGTGACAGCGTTGAACCTTCGTGAATGGCGAAGGTGATGGGAAAGTCACTGAATCTTCTTGCCGTGGAATGAAACTAACTCCGTGGGTCTACATGGTATGCCATGCTCTCGCTGTGCTAACCATATAAGGTCATGTGGTATGGCGGTAGTAATGTTCGTCAATTCTCCTGCCTGAACCTTTTGGACTAATGTGTAAACCTTGAAATTTGTATCTCTCGGCTTCTTACCAATGAACTCTGCTTTATTCAGTTTAAAGCGGTCCATCTTGCCACATTCGGATCGACTTTGTGTGTATTGTGGTACAGTGTCTGGAAGGTGTTGTGCCCTAGCAATTACCACTTGAATTTCTCGTGGCTGTTCACTTCTATTGTCTCAGCCAAACAACGCGCGGCTTGTATGCCGCCTGAGGTATGCTCCCTAGGTGGCGTGGTGATGCGATGGACTCCGAGTTAAACAGTGATGGTGGTGGTGGTTGTGATTATTGTTTTAAGAGGACGTACAACTAGGCAACCATCCTCTATATAACACTAATCAGAGGAAAAAGTGGAAGGGATCCGACACTTCGAAAAATATCGCAAACCTAATAGCATTGGGGTCGGAAAAGAACAAGAGTTAACCAAGAGAGGATAGATGAAAGTGAGGAGCGTGTGTGGCTTGGGTCCGAGACATAGACCCAGGCTGAATCTCACATTTTTACGGACATTGTGGCCCATTAACATTGTGATGTTGTCCTCCTTTTGTTTTTCTTTACTACGTGTGAATTACCTGCATTTCCTTCTATTTTCATCGTGTGGAATGCAGCGTCTTTGTGGGCTTTGTCGCTTCGCTGGTAACACTTCGAAACTGTAAGTGTGTCATATCCTTTTAAATCTGTTGGAAATTATCTCTACCAATGAATTAAGCTTCAAGAATGTGTTTTCAGCAGAAGGAAGAAAGGTTTATTTGTTTCGCGCGAGTCAAAATTGAACTTTAAACAACAAGTCTCAACTATAATAACAATAATAATAATAATAATAATACCTGTGTTGGTATAAAGGACTGTTCATCTACTACATTACGAGGGTTCGATTAACTAAACTTCATGCTAATTTGAGGAAAATGCACTGTGTCTACTATTCTTCAGAATTTTAATTTTAAATTTTTTTGATTCGTTGTGCCCAGCTGTGGAGCGCGTTTGAACTTATTTTGCACAATGTTTCTTCTTCTTTTCTTCCCAATATCTCTTCATTTTTTCACTGTGTTCCTTTCTGCGTGTTTCTGTCCAGCCTGTATTTTTTCTTGTTGGTTTCTCTGCAAATTTATGTTTGTTTACTAAGCTTCTAAATTTCATTCTATCTTGAATGGTTTCGTCTTCAATACCCATTTCTTGTAGATCTTCATGAATTTCTGCTAACCAATTTTTAAATTATTATTATTATTATTATTATTATTATTATTATTATTATTATTATTATTATTATTGTACCGGGAAGTACACCCCAACGCCCCGCATTCAAAATCAGCCCCTAAATGAACTCCTCTATTGGTAAAACAGTGAAACTGAAATACACGAACTTGGAACTTCAATCAGAAGATGTCACCACTAAAATTCTGAATAATTTTGTTATTGTGAAGTTTCCTAAACTGACTGAATTTCTCCTAGTTTTGTTTGCTATACATCAAGAAGTTTGGACATTTCTCCACAGATGACATTACCAAAAAACTATGATCATGCACCCTGGTGTAAAGTGAAAGAAGTTATTTAAAGAAGTTTGGTATTTCTAGGTTTGTGTAACTGATTGATGTTCATATATTTCTGGGTTGGCAATATTTCATTTTTCTTTCCACCAGTTTTGAATCTAGCCAATTGTGAGTTTCTCCTGAGTCGCTGAGTAAATTTACAAATATTATTAAAACTGGATTAAATTGAAAGATCTGAATATCTGCATTTAAAATGGAAAATCTGAAAATTAACATTCATTAAATAAATTACACACTCGTCGAACCTTGTACTCACACTTACTTGTTACCTGCTTACTTACACATACATTATTTGAAGGGCGCCAGCTGTCACTCAGTACAGCAATAATAGAATGAGACTCTTGACTATCTCTAGGGTGTGGGGTAATAAGCTTACTTTTGACAACATACCATACAAGTTCTGGGAAAAGGAGATTGGCGTTCGGTTTCCCCATTAATTTTGAGGTTAAGATATTTTACTGTCAATGAAATGAAACTATGAATTCGTTTGATAGAACAATATATATTCTTTAAATAATATATCAAAAAATAGTGAGTCTTGTTGCGATAAAACAGATGAGAATATGAAATTATGACATTGCAAATGAAAGAAACTAGGGATGAATTTGAATTCTTCTTGACCGGACATTTAACAATTTATACGAAATATTTCCCTCACTGATTCACTTGACTGTACCTTTAACACTTTGAGTGTAATTACGACGTAATCCATTGCTCTGGTGTTTACTGTAGATGTGTCACGCCTAACGTGGTGATACATCCTTGAGACTGCTTCTTCTCCATATCATCTGACTTCTTTGTAAGTCAATATGGTATGACCTCTTGGTAGGTCCAGGGTTGCCCTCTCTGACTCCTTGGTAAGCCTTGCGTCCGCGTCTTCCACTAAGTGACGGACCAACCATTTGGTCTCACTCTCTCAATGACCAATAATGGCTCACTGAGTTTTCACCATCTCTCGTTCACACTGGTTGGCTGACCACTTAAGGCCTCTTGATCTAGTAGACTACTTCACTGTACTGCATCCGTATAAGTAATGACTGACGCTACAATGTGCACCCACCTTATATAGACGTAGGTTGACACAGCTACGTAATCTCCAGAAATAACAATGACGTACTCCCACCTACGCGACAGATATTACATCCAGTGGTGAAATAGCCGCCGGCTCTAACTCGCTGAGCGCATATTCTAAATAAATACAATGACATAGCCAAGGCGCGGCGATGACTTGGCAGAATCGCCAACAATATTGCACAATGCACCAACGTCACATCCGATCTCTGATATATACAACAATTCTCACTGTACAGGTATTGAGTGTTATACTACACATACGTATATATGTATACATCTAAGTGCAATCTTGCAAGCAACAGGCAATTGCAAAATTGAATAAAACGGATAATTACAATAATAGTACAATATCACAGATAACATAATAATAATACTGACATAATAATAATAATAATAATAATAATAATAATAATAATAATAATAATAATAATAATAATAATAATATACAGATAAAATCATACAATAATAAAAATACAGATATCATCTTGTAACGGGATTTGAACCGTTACAATTCGCCTCCCTCATAAATAAATCGAAGAACAGAGAATCGATTGATTTATGAACAAAATTATATATATAACACTGACACAGATAAACACTTTAAATGAGTATACAACAATAATTTTCATTTTCAGCATCCATACATTTTATAATACATCACATATATGAGAATTCTTCTCGCACATTGTCATCGCAGATAACTGTCCAGTGTCCCATTCTCATACAATTCACAAGAGCATAGCCCTTAATTTAACACACACAAATAATTTCAATCAATATACAACATTCTTCTCCTTTTTTTTAACATATCAAAATATTTTGTGAAAATTCACTTATATCAGAACTTTTCTTGCATATTGTTATCGCAGATAACTGTCCAATGTCCTGTTCTCCGTTTTTTTGTCACACAGTACATGACAATGTAGCACTTATTCTTCCAATACACCAATACGACACTTGGTTCACACGCAAATCGTAGATGTTAGTTTTATTTTGCCAGTTTCTCTCAAAATATAATCATCTTACTCTTATTTCAACAAATCTCACGTGAAATACTTCTTTAAGTTCTTAATGTTGTAAGTACCGACAATCTTCCCTTCCTGATCTTTTAAGGAATATGCACACTTCCCGATACGGCTCACAATAGTGAAATACCCCTGATACAAAAGAAAGAATTTAGACATATTTCCCGCCTCTGCCGATGATGGGAATGGAACTCTAAGTAGCACCTTGTCACCCAAACTGAATTCGTCCAATTTTGCCCTTTTCTGCTGGCGAATGCGTTTATTGCCTGCTTTGATTAAATTTTCCCTAGCCAGCTGGATATAATAATCCTTAGATTTTCCCTCTCCCAAGTTTAAGCCTAGCATACTTGCAATATGATCGGTTGGCTTCCTACCAAAATGAATTTCATACGGCGTACATCCCGTAGACTCGTGTAACGTAGTGTTACACCATCGTTCTACATCACCCAGTCGTGAAAACCACGAACTGTGCTTATCATGTACGTATGCTCTGAATATTCTCCCGATCTCTCTCATGACCCGCTCGACCATATTACCTTGTGGGTATCGAATAGACGAATATATGGCCTTAACACCCAGTTCATTCAACTTGGTAGTCCATATCTTTGAACTGAACTGACTGCCGTGATCTGATAATATTCTGAGTGGACATCCAAACTCAGGAATATATCTGTCAATAACCTGCTTTAGGCAACCCCTTCCCGTAGCTTTTCTCAGGGGATACATTTTGACATATTTGCTGAAGGCATCAATCAAAACGAACACATACCGGTATCCATACCGAGATTTTACTAGTTGCCCGAACAGATCTACGCATATAAGTTGGCCTGGCTTGTCTACAATGACTGCTTGCCGTGGACCCTCTAACGTCCTGTTAGGATGCTTACTACGTTGACATAGATCACAGGTCGCAAGTAATTTCCTAATACTCCTTCCCATATTCTTCCACACAAAATTCCCTTGAATAGCATAAAGAACTTTGTTTGCCCCAAAATGACCGAGTTCTTTGTGATAATACCAAATCATGTCTTCCTGTAATGCCTTTGGTACACAAACTTTAAATTCCCCAGAATGACACTTCCTTGACAGGAAACCACTACTTAGTTTATATTCATGTTTACCTTTCTTCACAAGAACATTTGCCTCCTTATCTCTTAACCAGGTCAGGATAACATTCATCTCATCGTCCCTCTCCTGTTCCACCATGAGATGACGTAATCGATCTCGTTCTGTCATGTTGTCCGTCACATTACCCACATATACCAGTATGCCTTCTCGTATATCTACATACCTTGACTCAGTATTGCCTGATAAATTCCTACTGAGGAAATCGGCTAAGACATTATCTTTACCTTTAATATGTCTAATAGTGAAGTCATATTCACTGATAGCTAAAATCCACCTTGTCATTCTATTACTTGTTAACTTACATGTTTTAATAAATACTAATGCCTGATGATCTGTCCATATCTCAAACTTATTCCCTAATACATACATCCTAAATTTGCTTAATGAATAGATAATAGCCAAGAACTCAATTTCCGTGATGGTATACCTTTTTTCAGTCAAGCTGAGTCCCCGACTCGCCAAAGAAACAATACCCAAATTTCCTTCGTCATCCCTCTGACACAAACATCCGGAAATGCCCTTTTCTGACGCATCGGTCATGAGTACAAACTCGCGATTAGGCATAGGGTATTTTAACATAACGGCATCATTAAAACCTTCCTTCAGCCTAAGAAATGCCTCATCATGTTCAACTGTCCACTTCCATTTAGCTCCACCTTTCAACAAGCCTCTGAATGGCTCTAACAACGCTGCATATTGGATGACAAAACGTCTAAAATAATTACAAACCCCTAAAAATGATTTTAACTGTTTACTATTACGTGGAGTGCTCGTGTTGTTAATCTTCTCTAATCTCGTTTGTTCTGGTTTTACCCCCTGTGCAGATACAGTGTGCCCCAAAAATGTAATCTGTTGTGTGCAAAATGTTGACTTATCCAGTTTTAATGTGAAGCCTCCCTCTCTAACTTTCTGTAAGACTATGTTCAAATGTTCCATGTGTTCTTCAAAAGTGTGAGATGCTATTACTACGTCATCAATGTACATGGTAACAAAATCCCCTGTATCCCGACCTAAAACTCTAGACATAGCACAAATCAACGCTGCCGAAGACGTTTTTGTACCAAACGGGACTCTTGCAAATTGATACAAACAGTTCTTATATGCGAAAGCAGTGAGAGGTCTATCCTCTCTTCTGAGGGGAATTTGCCAAAATGAAGAAGACAAATCCATGATAGAAAACCATGTTTTCCCTTCAAAACGCTGAATGAGCTCTTCCACTGTTTCAGGCCTCTGTTGGTCTGCCTCAATCCTCTGATTCATAAGCCTGGCGTCAATACACAGCCTGACTGACCCATCCTTCTTGGCAACGATAATTAAAGGATTAATACTATGGCTACAAGATGGTTCAATTATTCCGTAATCCAGCATAATGTTTATCTGTTCTTCGACAGCACTAGCATATTTAAGTGGAATGGGGTACTTGGGTCCTACGAATGATGAATGATCATGTACAACAAACTTGTGTTCATATACATGTGTTCTTCCTGGCTTATCACTAAATACATCTCGATGCTCACCTAACATCGAACACAACTGCTCCTCCTGTAATTCACTCAAATTACTTCTCGCCACTGTCTCATACAGACTATCCCTTGGATCCTGTCGTATAGACAAGTGACACACGTCAAAACATCTCCTCTCACTAGGAACACCTTCACTCACCTCCCTAATACCTTTACCAGAACACACGTTATCAACACTTACCTCAGACCCTTCATAATTCACACATACTTGTTTGCTAGTTTTCCCCCAGGACAAACACACACTACCCGAATCAAGTCTAGTCTAGCTCCATGATTTGTAAGCCAGTCAGCTCCTAAAATAACTGAATACACCAGATTTGGCACAACAAGGCATGGTTGAAAGTTACATTCATTTTCAATCGTAATAGGTACCGCTATCATTTTATTTACTCTCTGTGACTTGCTACCCACCGCTGTTATAATGAAGGTTTGCCTCACAGGAATCTCTGTTATATTCTGACTTTCTTTCAGAATTTCCTCGTAAAGCTTGGAGCTAATACATGACCTTTCACTACCAGAGTCTAATAATACCTTCACTTTTCTTCTCCATATAATAATTTCTATCGTCGGAGTCACTACCTCACTACTTATATCCTCAGTATTATAACTACTTATATCACTTAATAGATCACTCCTTATATCTAGATTAATACTACTATTTCTTACTTTATTATCTATGACTACGTCATCACTTAAAACATTTGACTTATCACTACTTAGGTCACAATCACGTTGTTCTCTTAAATCTACTTTTACTACAAAATTATCTACACTACCTACCTGTTTTTGACAACTTTTACCTTCGGACTGTTCACGTGACCTGTTTATGCAGTCCGCTGAGAGTTTAAATTGCGCTGGCTCAATGATGGATCCTGAATAACACTCGTGTTAGGCCTATTTTCATCTCTATGACTCAAATCCCCACGCCTCCCATTGTCGGATTGTCTCGGGTAACTCTGCTGACCTCTATCACTATTAAAATTCCTATTAGCCCTCGTCTGATCATAATTGTTTACTCTCCTCTGATAATTATCTGACCTGTTTCCCGCTCCCTCTACATTTCTACTTTGTGGTCGATTGCCACCTATGCTACTATTCAGAGCCTCAAAACTATCTAGCAATACCTCCATTTCTTTGATAGTACTGACTTTCTGCATACACGCAGCTTCCCTAATCCTATCAGAATAATGTTTTAACATAATCCTTACGATATCGACTTCTGAACCAATACTATTAAGATTTTTCCAGATAAGCACGTGTGCCAGAAAGTATTCTGTCATAGACACCCCCTCCTGTTGTCTATATTTACCAAACATAATCCGTTCTCTTTCACGACCCTGGACATTCTCACCCCAAAACTTATTAATAAACTTCTCTTTAAATTCTTCCAAATTAGACATATTATTACGGTACACTTGAAACCAGGTTTTACTTTCACCAATGAAGGAATTCGACAAGATCTCTAATACGTATTCCCATTCGATAATATTATCCCTCAACTTATTTGCAAATCTTTTCTCAACTAATGTTAGAAATTCCATAGGATTAAATTGTTTTCCAGTAAACTTAGGCAAATCTTGGTCCCTATTGTATAAACCACTCGTTACTACTATTTCTCTTGTAATCTGACCTTCTCTCATTTCTTGCCGTAGTACCCTCTGGCAATTCAAAACTTTTTCTTCCGCCACTTTCTCCGCATTCTCTTTCATCATTCTCAATTCTTCCTGTAATTTTTCCTCTTTCTCGGTAACCTTCTGCGACAAAGTTTCTTGTTTATTCTTTAGTTCTCTGTCCTGCCCAAGCTCTTTTTCAAACGTTTCTACCTTACTGACACATTCCTTCATATCCTGCCCCACTGCATTATGGATCTTGTCTAGTCTTTTATCTATGATCTCGTGAATTTCTTCCTGATTACTAGAAATCTTATTACTTAACTCTTTGATATTCTTTGTACAAGTTCCTTTGACATGTTCAATTTGAGTATGAAGATCGCTCCGATTCAACTCCATTTCACCTCTAAGGTCAACACACTCTTTATTTACCTTATTTTCTAACTTAGATATTTGACTAGTTACCTCTACTATCTTAGTATCTATTTTAGAATTTAGTGATTCACTTAACCCATCTATTTTCTCATTAATCCCATCAAAATTCTCTTTATTACTACCAATTAATTCTTCCATTTTACTACTTAGAGAGTTAATCTGTTTATTACAATTTTCATTATTAATAATAATTAATTCTTTCATCTCTTTCTTATTATTTTCACTACTACTACTAAAGAATTCTTTCATCTCTTTCATCTCTTCCTTACTATTTTCAATCAGTTTCTTACAATTTTCATTATTAGTATTAATTAATTCTTTCATCTCTTCCTTACTATTTTCGTTACTACTAATTATTTGTTCCATTTTATTACTTAGAGAGTTAATCTGTTTATTACAATTTTCATTATTAATACCAATTAATTCTTTCATCTCTTCCTTACTACTAGTCATTTTCTTACAGTTTTCATTGTTGAGCTCGGTCATTTTGGCCATCAGCAAGTTAAAATGTTGTAAGGTCATTGCCCCTGAAACTTCCTTTTGAGATTCAGTGTGCTTCTCAATGTCTGCACTTTCCTGAATTATCTCAGAAGTTTCCATCGTATTCACCTGCTCCCTACTCTGAATTTCACCTTGGATGTCCGCAGAAGCAATGACCTCGTCGTCACATGACTTGTTATTGTCTTCCTTGTCCATCTTTGGTTCACTAGTGATAGTACGCGATCTCAAATTAATTTCCCTCTTCAAATCCCTTGACATATCCCCAAAATACAAATATATATCACAAAATTACACTCTTGACATTTACCGGTAATAATTTCCGTTGGCTTAAATGCGCACACTCCTCCCAAAATGAACCTATGATATGCTGTCATTCAGAACAAATTCTGAATTTATTCGAGTCCCACGTTGCGTCGACACATTGTGAGTTTCTCCTGAGTCGCTGAGTAAATTTACAAATATTATTAAAACTGGATTAAATTGAAAGATCTGAATATCTGCATTTAAAATGGAAAATCTGAAAATTAACATTCATTAAATAAATTACACACTCGTCGAACCTTGTACTCACACTTATTTGTTACCTGCTTACTTACACATACATTATTTGAAGGGCGCCAGCTGTCACTCAGTACAGCAATAATAGAATGAGACTCTTGACTATCTCTAGGGTGTGGGGTAATAAGCTTACTTTTGACAACATACCATACAAGTTCTGGGAAAAGGAGATTGGCGTTCGGTTTCCCCATTAATTTTGAGGTTAAGATATTTTACTGTCAATGAAATGAAACTATGAATTCGTTTGATAGAACAATATATATTCTTTAAAAAATATATCAAAAAATAGTGAGTCTTGTTGCGATAAAACAGATGAGAATATGAAATTATGACATTGCAAATGAAAGAAACTAGGCATGAATTTGAATTCTTCTTGACCGGACATTTAACAATTTATACGAAATATTTCCCTCACTGATTCACTTGACTGTACCTTTAACACTTTGAGTGTAATTACGACGTAATCCATTGCTCTGGTGTTTACTGTAGATGTGTCACGCCTAACGTGGTGATACATCCTTGAGACTGCTTCTTCTCCATATCATCTGACTTCTTTGTAAGTCAATATGGTATGACCTCTTGGTAGGTCCAGGGTTGCCCTCTCTGACTCCTTGGTAAGCCTTGCGTCCGCGTCTTCCACTAAGTGACGGACCAACCATTTGGTCTCACTCTCTCAATGACCAATAATGGCTCACTGAGTCTTCACCATCTCTCGTTCACACTCGTTGGCTGACCACTTAAGGCCTCTTGATCTAGTAGACTACTTCACTGTACTGCATCCGTATAAGTAATGACTGACGCTACAATGTGCACCCACCTTATATAGACGTAGGTTGACACAGCTACGTAATCTCCAGAAATAACAATGACGTACTCCCACCTACGCGACAGATATTACATCCAGTGGTGAAATAGCCGCCGGCTCTAACTCGCTGAGCGCATATTCTAAATAAATACAATGACATAGCCAAGGCGCGGCGATGACTTGGCAGAATCGCCAACAATATTGCACAATGCACCAACGTCACATCCGATCTCTGATATATACAACAATTCTCACTGTACAGGTATTGAGTGTTATACTACACATACGTATATATGTATACATCTAAGTGCAATCTTGCAAGCAACAGGCAATTGCAAAATTGAATAAAACGGATAATTACAATAATAGTACAATATCACAGATAACATAATAATAATACTGACATAATAATAATAATAATAATAATAATAATAATAATAATAATAATATACAGATAAAATCATACAATAATAAAAATACAGATATCATCTTGTAACGGGATTTGAACCGTTACACAATCACTAATTTCTGTAATTTATTTTCAACCTATCACAGGCTTCTTGTTCGATTTTCAATGTTACTTTTGAATCTGCTAATGAAATTGAGGGGGTGTGGCTAGTTTAATATTGAATGATTTCGAACCTTCCCTGAGGGTTTATAATCTGCGGCTTTTCAAGTTTCTTGGCCAATTGATCGTCATCTTTCTGAGTGTGTGTGTTAACAGCGGGCGGGCGGCCTCTTTCGTCGGCAGCTAGAGCATCTACAAGGTAATGGCCACATAACTGTATTCTTTCTTGCTACCTCCTCAGTTTAATCCGAGGGAAAGGTCCGAATCTCTAACTATGTAACCTACTTTTCTAAAATGTAACTTTCTTCCTGCTAATGTAAAAATATCATAAAATCTTTAAATGTAAATCGGGGATAGAGAGTGAAGTACCCTCTCGAGCTCCCCTTCGTCTGGGTTTGAGGTACCTACGTTTTTGTAACCTTTCGTTTCTGCAATGTATTAAAGTTATTTCAATGCGTGCTACCTCAGTGGTTTGGGAATAGCCCCTTGTTTCATCGGCCGAGCGCCCTATAGGTTTTAAATTTTTGGAGCTCAGTCTTCGCCTCCATCCAAATTGTACTCGGGCCGTTTATTTAACCTGTTCTTTTTCACGAAGGCCCTGTAGGTTGTGTTCTAGAAACCTCTGTGTAATAAATTTCTTTTGTAAATAGTGCCTTGTAAGGCCAGGGATTGTCAGATTTTCATGCATTGTCTTGAGTAGACTTGAGAAACTGAGAGCCTGTTAGCTCTTTTTCAAGTTTTGTAATTGTAAAGAGTGTCTCTGGAAGGCTAGATATTTGATTTTAGGAGCTAGTGCACTTTGAATTAGAGGATTTCTGCCCTTGACTAAATTTGTTCTCATTTTGAATTGTAAATTTGAGCTGGGAGCTTTGGAAATTGTAAAATTACGGGCTTGAAGCCCAGGAACTGTAAAAGTCACTAATCTGGGATTTTCCTAATCTTGCTCCAAGAGTACCTTTTACCTGACATATTTTAGGCTCACCAAGTGAAAATTGTTAAGTTGTTGTTTTCTGAAAGAAACAACGTTCAGTTCAAATTTTAAATTGATTTTGATATTGTAGGTAGACCCATTCACCCCGGCACCTTCCTTAACCTCTTTCTGCTCCACGGGTAACCCAGTAACAATTATTATCTAGCCTAATACGTAAACTGAATATAAAGATTAGCTTGTGAAGTAAGGAGGTCCGCGCAAGGTCTTCTCCTAATCTCGTCTAACTTTTATCTATTATTTTATTTCAGGTCGTGTTTTAAATTTTGGTTTCTCTGTAAGTCTTTCCTGTTTAATTTATTGCCCATTTAATTTTGTGCGGGATCCTTTTCTATTTTGTTTTTTCGGACACGTTGTGTTTTGTGGTAGTTTCCCTAGCAACGTGTTGTTTATGAGATTGTTGTGAAGACTGTAATTGCTTTGTTTTGGGTACTTTGATTTTTGCCTTCAAGAAGGTGAATTTTAATTGGGTTTCGGTTTGTTCTGACTAGTATGTGTTCTAATATATTCCTTTTTGCCGCCTATTACTCTTCTGTGTTTGTTAATTTGTGGCGTTTCTGTTTTCTTGTCTGCTAATTAATTTAGCGTCCTTTCGTTGAACCTGTGGTAGGAAATGGGTTCTAAGTCACATGAAAGTTTAAAGGAACTCGATGGAGAATTACACCCACTGGATGAAATATCTTGTAATTATTTCTAATTAAGAGTAAAGGTTTTATTTAAAACATTTCAAGCTAGGTGACCGGTCATAATTGAAAGTTTTAAATTATTTTTGATCTCTTAGGTACTTACTTTTGGATTTTTGAGGGAGGCCAAAATAATTGTTTTCTTGTTTTTAACTTTCTTAAACTAGATCTGATTTAGGAATTAAAGAATCTTGTGTAACCTAAAGGGTTTTGATTTTCATTTCTTTGAATCGATTCAGTACTGTCACTGTTTTGTATTTTAATTTTGACTACGGCCTTTGAGCCTCTTGCACGCGTTCCCCAAGGTAAGTGTATTATTTTATTCTCTTTTTATTGTTGCTGTGATGTGGTGTTGGTGTTTCTCTGTTGCTTTCTTTGGTACCTCACTCGCGCTAGCTTTAACTCCCTTCCGAGGCTAGCACGCTATCAACCTTCATACCTTGTGGGTTTCCATTGGGTCTGTAAGGTTAATTCTCACCTTCCGTGGGGTTATGGGTTTACCCTGCGGGCAGCGCAGCGGTACGTGATCAAAGACCTTCTCAAGCTCCATGAAAACTGGAGGGAACGCCTTATTCTTCTCAGGATATTTTTTCAACCATAAGCCGTGCAGCATTGATTGCATCGGTTGTGCCACAATTCTACACAAATCCGGCTTGGTTTTCGGAAATTTGGGCATCCTGGTGAATAGTTTTTATCACAAACACGTTCTAAAACTTTAATTGCATGGCAGAAAGTTCGGATCGGCCGGTAATTCATCTGGGCTCTCCTTCTTTTTGAAGATGTGTACAGTGAAATTCCACCGCATATCGCCCGGTGTTCGATCATCTTTAATTATCTCCCTAAAGAGTCGTGCTAATATTTACCGAATCCTACTGTTGAGAGTATCAGAGCTGTGCTGGAAGATCATCTGGGTCAGTAGCTTCATCGGCTTCATTTCTTTCAAAGCAGCCTTGACCTCTTCGATATCGATGTCTCTGAGAGATCCTTCACAACAGCGGTGACAATAATTTGTGGGTGGAGAAATTCCTCAGTCTATACCTTCATGAAGTAGCTCCGTCAGCGCTCACTTGCCTTCTTCCAACCAACCAATAAATTTCCTGTTTCATCACTGATGCCATAGAAGCGCTGGATGTCTTCTGTGTTGCGATGCCTCGCTTTGTTTAGTCGGTATCATCTCCGGTCGCCATCACCCGTGCCTAGTTTTATAAAAAAATCTGCAAAATACGCAATATTTGTTGTTAGGTATGACCTTCTTTGCATCGTTACGGGCTATCTTGCAGACATTCCAACGAGACGGTGTCTTGTTGGCAATAAACTCATGGTAAAGCCGTTTCTTCTTTTATACAGAATTTCTGACCTCATCATTCGGTCAATACTTCCCCATCCTGGCTTTGGTGCTTCAAGAACAGTGCGGTGGGAATGCCATTCGTTCAACATCGGCCTCGTTTTCTTGAAGCGACGCTATTTTATTATCGCCGGTCCTGCACGAAGAGTGTGTTCGGGATTCGGCGATTTTATACGCAACTAGCAGAGGACTGATCGATGTTGCATCGTGACAGTTTCATGTGGCACAACCGTTAAGTCTAATTTTTTTTTATGGTCTCGACTCCTGACAAAGATGTAATAAATCTGCGTTGCCTTTGTGATGTTGCAGTATGTAATTAAATACGAATCACGCTTTTTTGAACCGGAAATTCGTGATGACGAGGTCATGCGGTTTTGCATAATCGGTGATTCGTTGGCCATCGTTGTTCTTTTCCCCGAATCCATGTTGACCGTGTGCTGCATGATCTTCATTTCTGCGACCGGCATGTATTTTTAGATCATGGCGATAATGAGTGTAGCAAGACGGGTTGTATGGGCTATCTTGGCTAGCCGTCACCGCCCATGCGACCCGTAACTCTTACGTTGACCGAGCCTTGCCAACGCGCGTCGCCTACGGAGGACACCCTAGCCTTGGTAATAAATCCGGAGGACATCTTTCCATGAGATTTTGAGTAAATATTTTACTGCCGGCTTGTCACACAGTCTGACATCAAATAATTTAGAGCTGCTACCAGCGTCTCCCTAGGTGCTGAGGGCTGAGGGCAGGCATTTCCTCTTACCTCAAATCAGTACGGTTTCCCGCCAATGCTTGGGTGGCTGTATGCAATTTTCTTCCCCTCCAGCCCTGAGAGATGATTTCTAATGTTCAAGACGCCAAAAAACCCAGCATCAGATCCAGAAGAATTAACTAATTATGGTCAAAATCCCCAACATCTCCATGAATCTAACCGTGGACCTTTTGGAACAAAGACCTGCATGATACCCATTTAGCTATGGAGCTGGGAAGAATCAGAATATTTAAATAAAAAACACGGTATTTATAAATATTTGAGTTAAAATTGTATGAGTTGGAGTTTGTCTGAGTATTTGATTAAAAGTTCTAAACATTGTCTGAGATAAATAATACAAGATAAAGGTTGTCAGTTTACTTAGTGTAATAGCGTCCTTCGAAATTATCTGACCTACATAAATTAAGATAAGGTCTATCATAGTATTTACCTAGAGTAAAAATTACCTTTAGATATGTATGAAATAGATAATAAGTAGACTTACTGAACAGTTATCTTGTGTTCCGAAACATTCATTAGCTGTCAAAATATTCTGATATGACTAAGTTAGTGCACACAGCTCTGTAGGACGATTCATAAGTCAATGAAACACGTGTATAACATTATAGCACATTAATATTATGAATGGTTTTTGTGAACTCCATGCATTATATTATTTAGCAAATGTTTTATGTTCATCATATATCACTTCTCTGTGAGATGTCTTGCCGTTCTCAGTGGCTGGACTCACCTACGGATATTTATAGCTAATCTAGTTCGTGCGTCATGGGGCGAGAGTGCATTGCGTGTCGTTCCATTTTCTGATAACAGCTTCTCTCGCTTCTTCCACGCGAGCGCGTCTCATCGGAAATTGGAACGGGATGCACTAAATTGCCTTCCCATGCGCGTCAATTCCACAGAAGTAGAAGAAGTAGAAGATAATTTTCCGATTTTCTTCTCGAAATAATATTATAATTGCATACAATACAGGATTATATACAAAACCTTACATGAAATTGACTAAAAGTAGGCCTTCGTATTAACCGAAGGATAAAAAAGGACGACATAGATCAATATTTTGTGTGAATGTGTACAAAGGCATGAAATGATTGTTGTTAATTATTGTGTAAAGCTGCCTCTGTGGATCAGCGGTAGAGTGTCGGCCTCCGGATCCCAAGATAGCGGGTTCAAACCCGGCAGAGGTAGTCGGATTTTTGAAGGGCGGGAAAAAGTCCATTCGACACTCCATGTCGTACGATGTCGGCATGTAAAAGATCTCTGGTGACACATTTGGTGTTAACCCGACAAAATTCATTAAATCTCAGCCATAGACGCCCAAGAGAGTTTCGGTTTACTCGGTCTGCCATCTAGTGGCGGCCTAGAGTAAAACGGAACGTCTAAATTGACGAGCAGACAGCCAGATGGCGTCAAATTGAAATGTCTGCACACGGTAGCTGAGGCCATACGATTATTATTATTATTATTATTATTATTATTATTATTATTATTATTATTATTATTTATTATTGTGTAAAAATAATATGAGAGGACTGTTTCATAATTAGGATAAATTGATAATTAACAAAATCGTAAGAGATAAGGGTACATACGTAGATCATTTTGGACTGTTTAGCCTTTCAGCGTTCAGTCTGAAACCTCTGCAACTAAGTCAGTGGCCTCGTTTATCTCTCTATATCTCTCATATAAAATATTTTTAAAAGGTCGTTAATGACCTCGTCACATCGGTCTTCCTCTACTTCTCTTAACCCTAATGGTCGAGTTCATTTTTCCAAACTTGCCCACTTATCTGACATAATCGTTCTAATAATGATTGGAAACACAAACTCCCTCCAAAAATTTAGCTGATCTAATGCACAGGGTGCGCAGGATATGGAAGAATAGGTTGGGCGGTGTAGACTTCACCTTTCTATACTGCAAGCAGCAAAGTGGTCGCAACTCAAAGGACAGGTTTGTGTTGTCCTTTACAGCAGATCACATTATCTTTGCAGTTTGAGACGTGTTTATATAGTACGTTAAGTTGGTACAAAACGGTCGCCATCGACAATGAGACAGCCAGTAATTATGAAACGGTTTTTGTGTATTGCTTCGATATTTCGAAGAATGACCTTACAGGTGAAGAGCGTGCTATTTCTGAACAAATAAAGAATCAGTTGTCAGAAGAAAAATTGACCCTCACAGTTCCATGCTGTTCAAAGCTTCCAACTCGCCGGTAAAATATTTTAAAAGAAATAATAATAATATCATTTGTCGGAAAATCTCTCTATATAAAATTAGAGTTTTTGTCTGTGCATTGCTCAGAATTTAAAAAGGATGGTATATCTGTATCAGTCGTGTCCACAGTAACAAGTAAATGCAATTTTTACTTTTCCGTAATTACTGTCTGCATGCATGTACACACATCACGAGAAAACGGCTCAAGAGAATTTGATGAAAATCGGTATGCAAAGTCGGGGAATAAGTCGCTACAATCTAGGCCGTAAATAACTTTATTCACGCTGACAAAAATGGTAGTTTAGGGGAAGGCCTAAAATTTAATTCTCAAATATTTATATCAATAGTGGTGGTATCTTAATGAACATCTGTATGGAAAGTAGGAGAATAAGTCGCTATAATCTAGGCTATAAATCATTTTATTCACGCTGAGTGAAATGGTAGTTTAAGGGAAGGCCTAAAACTTAATTATCAAATATTTAAATTTTTAATGGTCGTATCTTAGCGAAAATCGGTAAGCAAAGACGGGGAATAAGTCGCTACAATCTAGGCCATAAATAATTGTATTCACGCTGAGAAAAATGATAGTTTAAGGCCTAGAATAGAATAAGTCGCTATAATCTAGGTCATAAACAATTTTATTCACGCTGAGTGAATTGGTAGTTTAGGGCAAGGCCTAACATTTAATTACCAAATAATGATGTTGTTAGTAGTCATATCGACAAATACTACATAACTGAAGTTATATTGAACCATATCATCACATGCTTCATTGGCAAATTTTAATCGTGATAGAACACTGTGGACTTATTGCGCAACATGGCTTTGTGTGGGAGTCTGTTTGGGAGATGGTTAGATACCTGACCACGCTAGCATACGTGGAGCGGTCCCTGGAAGGCTTCAGACAACGAACTTTGTTTAAATTTGAACGTGGTTGCTGGAAACCGCCGCAGTATTCTTTGTCAAGCCAGTTTCGAAATCCGCCAATCACGAGCTAGTATGAGGACTCTGCGAACGGCCGAACCGCAATGGCAGAATAACCAACCATCTAACTGCATCTTTGAACCAGTTTTCATCTATGATAATAATCTGTCATTGCGCCGATATTCCACAGTTCTGATGTGTCCAGATAGATAAGTGTAATTTTTCTGATGCCTGAGAACATATTTGGGGCATACGTAAGGCATAGGTGTTATTTCGCATTTATCAACAGCTTCTCATTCAAACTAAACCGCCGCTCAACAGACTTTCTATTCTTCAGAAGGGAGTTCCGTTATTTGAAAAACTCGAAGAGTCTTTATAACTGCCAGTAACAAGGGAGCGTCACCTCATTCTCTGCCGGAACTTCGTGCCGTAACGTCGCTTGCACGCCGAGACTATATTTACCGGAGGACGCTCTTTTCTTATGTTTGAGAACTAAGCCAGTGATACGGGTTCGAGTAAATACAATCAATAACTGTGATCAACTGTGGCACAATGTATGTGCAGTATTTTAATTCGATCCGGGAGTGATCCGTATATATGCAATAATAACAATTTGCGGGCGCGATCGGGAACTCTCGTAATCGTGTGTTGCGTTGCCGCGCCAAGGACTCTTCACGTCCGGGCCGAATTGCCCTTAAATTAATGGTGAGCTGGACGAACTAATTTCTGCTTGCAGGTCGTAGTCAATTGACGGCCGAGCATTAAGGGCGTGATCTCACACACGTGTGTGACTAGCGGCGAAGAAACGGTGCCTAATTCAACTGTTACAGGTGCAACATCAATCAGCGCTATGGAGCCCACGCCGAGCATCGATGGACTGACTTCCCACATCCGGAAGACTGGGGTGACCATGGCCTAAGTTCGTGATGACGCCAGTGGCCATGTAAACATCATGGGTGATGAAGCCGGCGCAAGATAAGCACTTTGTCATTTTTAGCATGCCTGGGTAATAGTTGCACACTAGCTTAGATCAGATGTAAATAAATAAATTTCAAGTTAATTCTCAGCCAGAGGGCACAGTGGTTCTTCAATTCAAGTTACAGTTACATGCGTCCTGGGCTGATGCATGCTTTTATTTTCCTTTTATCTTTTTTAAGTTAGTTTAGATGGGGTTAAGGGTGTGCCAGTGTAGATATAGGAGTGTTTTCATGTGTTTTGTTTTCCAGAGTATTCCAATATGTGGTCGATATGCAAGCTCTGATCGTCATTTACAGAGGCTATACGCCGGTGATGATGTATGGGAGATCAGTTTACAGCTGTAGTTTCTCTCTTTCATTTTTTTTTCATGCATGGGAATTTCAGCTGTGGTCAGGAAGCAGAATAGCGGAGATTCAACGTTGTTAGGTAGAGTCATTACTACACAAGGTAAGGGCGATTAACGGTTCTTATCGAACAACTGACCGGCCATGTAAGACGCCGGAAGTGCACGTTATAGATGAATGTTAACCTGGGGCTGGTTATGTGAGCCGAGTGGAATCACGAGTATATTGATGAGTAATTCAGGGGTTGATAGTTTGAGACATGTGAAGGAGGCTGGAATTGCCGTAGTCATGACATAAGGAGGACGAGAACCCGTGTACTGCAAAATGAAAGACCCGAGTATGGTCTCAGGATTTACAGTAGGTGATGTGGGTATTCATATAAGAGAGGCTGACGCCCGTATTGAAGTGCCTTTATTTTAAAGCTGCGAATTGAGATCGCAGGTCATTATAAGGAAGAAGCAGTAATAGTGCTGCGAATGTTGTGAATTTATCCTTGTCTCCGAACGAGAGTTAGCAGGTAGAGACCAACCCTTTCCTTGAGAAGTCAAGTGTACCGCCCAAGGCCGTGTTTCCATAGAGTGCTAGGTGGACCGTTATTCGCATTCTCTCCCGACAACAAGTCAGGAAGTTACAGGTAACAGCTGTTTGCGACAGTGAAAGTGGTCCTTAAGGGATTGCCCTTGCGTCTGACTTATGGACGTAACCCATGTACCTGCCTGCTGGGGAGGATCCCGCTGACCACATGTGGAGCATTTATGCATATTTCATGTTGTTATTTTTCAGGTTCCATACTCCCACTTTATTTACATATGTTATCATGCTTATCTGGTTTGATCCATGATTTATATGAGATGGTGACGACTGGTTTGTTTTGTTTGTTTATTTCCTTTGCATTAGGTGTCGGCGTGACCAGCGTTGCATTAGATTATTTGTGTGTTTTATTAGCTCGTTTGCTAAATAGATGGTCGTTGGCATTCATGCCATCCAATTGCTATGTGGACGGCCACATATTTAGAATCGGTGTAGTCATAAGTTGCAGCTCAGGGCTAGTGTTGAATTGAATTGATTTTGTTATTGATATGTAAATATGTATAGTTTGGATCGGTTACTAGTGTGTTTAACTATTTACCGCGGTCATGTATAGACACTTTCCGAAGCGCATCCCATAAGGGAATCATGACATTGAAGCGAATCTTGCGTCGACTTAAAGTAAATGTATTCATCCGAAGTCAGTTCCAAGTTGTGTCTTTCTTCCAATAGGAATTCGAGAAATTGTGTGTTTTAACATGGACATGTGCGGGACACATATTTTACCTTGGTTTTATGAGGTCATCAGGCTTAATGTATATATATATATTTCATGTCGTAGTGAATGGGTTAATGTCTTTAATAAATCCATTTTACCCCCAATTTCTCTGTCTTATTCACGTAGTATATGTACCCGACTTCCTGTCATGTACCTTTGGTATATTGCTCGTGACGAGTTTTGAATTTAGTCTGCCCATATCATTTTTTTTTCTTCGAACGGTAACCACGTCTCTGCCGCGACTAGCCCGGGATATTACGAAGACGGGTACGGTACAATATAGTATTAAATTTCCTAACATTTATGTCTTACACATTATTACCATACTGGCTATGATCACAGAGAAATTCATGAATTTGGATTTTTGTTACTAAGTCCATAGCAGCGTTGAGTCACGAGAAAATTGGTAAACAGGATTTAATGAAAATCGGTATGTAATGTCGGAGAATAAGGAACTACAGTCTAGGCTATAAATAATTTCATAAGACGCTCTAATGTCACAGAGTCGAAAGAAAACTAAATCTGAAGGCCTACAATATAGAAAGTTCATAAAATTTATCAACAAGAACATTATTTTGACCATTGTTGTGATGTGCATTGTGTTTTCTGTTGCCATTCATCTCTGATAGTTAGGATTACTGCTGCGTACCGAGTATTTTTTTAATTTGCCTTGCGTCGACCCGCACAGTTAGGTCTTAATGCGACGATGGGATAGGAAAGGGCTAGGAGTGTGAAGGAAGCGGCCTAGGCCTTAATTAAGGTATAGACGCAGCATTTGCCTGGTGTGAAAATGGGAAACCACGCAATAACATCTTCAGGGCTGCCGACAGTGGGGTTCGAATGCACTATCTACCGTATGCAAGCTCACAGCTGCGCGCCCCTAACCACACGGCCAACTCGCCCGGTCGTACCAAGTGCAACAGTCTGCCAGAATATTGGTGGGAAGTAACTGGGGAGTTAGATAACTTTCTTCTTTAGCATGCAATTCCTCTGGTTCATAAATTTTCTAATACTACTGGTACGTAACACACTGGTTCATCGTAGCATTCGAGCTGTTCAATCCCTACTCTGACGCACTGATTGGAATGAGCAGTGTGCATATTTAACGGAATAAGAGGAGTGGTCACGGATGTCTGCGGCCTGGTCATTCCAGCTCTGGAACTTTGGACTGTTAGATCGGCACCGTAGTACTACTTTTTAAAGGTGACAAAATGTGCGGTTTTTAATTTGATCGAGTATTTTATATGATAACCTTGCTTTTAATCGCTACTTTCATACTGACGTTTTTGTAATGACCTATGTTGACTTCAGTTAGAAAAGCCACGAAGACAGTCTTTCAGAGAATCCCGTAGCGACGCACGGGTACATCAGGTAGTAGCCCATAAAGTTTGCAAGCGAATGCTTGGATGGTCTGCTGATATTTAACAAAGAGTTCTTGAATGGGTGAGAGAAATCACGTCTTTCGATTACGAACAACATCTGTCACCAGATCAAGTAATTAATGCCGACCAATCAAGATTTGATTCAGAGTTGTGGTCCGGAAGAACCCGCGCAGTGAATGGGAGCAAGCTCTTCTTTGGTGCAGATGGATCCATAGCGGCAATCGCACACTGCTAAATGATAATGCCAGGGACTGTGTTAAAAGGTATGCTGTGTCGTGCACCGACCTCCCACGGACTCGAACCGGCGGACTGCCAGGTGGAAGGCAGCCGGGGTTAGCAGCCGAGTCTTGAGCTCAAGGTGTCAGAGGAGATTAATTAGTGTTAGAATGATAATCAAAGACAGGAGACACCTTGTAGCATTAATGTAATTGAATAATAATTATAGGCAGATTTAGTTACTGTAAGAAAAGGGAAACATTTCAAGAAGTTACATGTAGTGGAGGGAGCTTGCGAAGTGCGCTTACACAAGAGTTGACTAAGAGCGGGGACTTGTTGATCACAACAAGGTATTTACTGTGTATCGACAAACAGAGCTAGTATGGCAGCGGGCCGCCGAAGCCGACAAAGAAATAAAGCCCAGTGCAAGGCCATTCAGGGTCAGTACAGATGCACTAGGGAAACAAGGAAAGATGACGATAAAGTAAGACAAGTAGTGCCTAGGTAGCAGCACTTACTGTGACGACTATTGAGAATAGCCACTTGAGGGCGCTAGTGACTGGATGATCAGTTTAGCAATGCCCGTAAGACCCAAGGAGGTAGGGATAGAACTTTGAGTTCAGGAGCGGAGATATAACCCCTGGCCAAGATGGCGCGGGGCCTTCTTCCAGCGAGTAGTTCGTACTTGTCAGAACGAGATTCTTTTCGGGCATAGCCCAAGTGCCGTAGGGCAAGATTAAGATAGACGCGTAGTAGAACAGTAGGCGCGTGGACCAAGCTCGCTCTCTCTATAGATCATTACATTCAGACTTGCAAATATACTGTACATAGTAGTTTTAGTTGTCCTCAGTAATAAAGGACAGGGAAACCAATTCATCTTTTATTTCGGGAGTTGCGGGACGAGTCATACCTACAAATTACCTTCCTACATTCCGCTCGGCAGGTCAGGTAATACTTCAACATCCAACGGCCTGGTGACCAACCTACGAGATCGTCTCACAGGACAGGTAGGTCACGACAGGCACGTATAAAAATTTGGTGTCAGGTAGTGCAGGGTCCCGAGTTCGATTCTCGAACAGTGTCAACTCACCGAAATAACGTAAGAGAACCACGACTTCGCAGAAGATTTCCGTGTGAGAAAATCGCGACTTCGCAGAAGATTGTCCGAACCGCGCTACCGCGTAGTTTCGTTCGTGTGCCGCGCATCGCAGAAGAGGAGCATCACTACCGCAGCCTACTAAGCCAGCCCAGCAGAGGGGTAGCAGTCCAGTAGCAGACAACGCCATCCGGTGGAGACGCAGCACTACAGCCGACTACTCATCCAGCCCAGCAGTGAAGCAGCATTGCAGATTAAGGTAAGCTGAATATTTATTTCAAATGGCACGACAGAACAGTTCAGTACCAGCAGACCAAGGCACTGAGATGCTTGGCGAGGTGGAATCAGTAAGTATGAGTGGGCCTTTTGTTACAGTAGTAGAAGGACATCGTCTCATTGGACGAGAGTTTGATGGCAGTCAACCAGATAGATTGCATGAGTTCATAGCTAACGTAGATGCTGCTGTTCGTATGATTAAGGATGAGGATCAAGAGTTGTTTTTCAAGTATATTTTAACTAAGGTTACGGGCAGAGCCCGAGATAAGTTGTTGTACAGACGTGATATACATAACTGGGAGAAAGCCAAGCGGGCATTGATAGAATATTATGGCCAGCAAGGCACGTTAGATTTGTACATTTGTCAAATGTTCCAAACAGCGCAGGAGCCGCGAGAATCAGTAGCACTTTGGGCACACAAAATAGAAACATTGTCAGCTTCTTTTAGAGAGGCAATACTTGAGGATGAATTAGAGGAGGATCGTGACGCGCAGTTGAAAATAACGAGAAAAATATGTGTTGCTAGTTTCATACAAGGGTTAGCCAACCCTAGAATACAAGCTAGGGTACAGTCAGAAAAGAGCATTACTTTTGAGAGGGCCGTTGCACTTGCACAGCAGGAAGAAACCGTAATATTGTCAAAGAAGGCACGAGAGGGCCTACAACACAGACGTAGTTCAGGGTTTAGCAAGCGCAAACCAGAACAGGAGCGCAGTGCAACACCACAGTGGCATACTAAGCCAACACATGCTAGTGTTAGGGTGGTCTGTTACAATTGTAACCAGGAAGGCCACGTAGCAAAGAACTGTAAGAACACAGGAACGCAGGGGGCTCACACTACACAGACCGCTAGTTCCAATACAGCTACAGGGGGCACATTCAGTAAATTAAAATGTCGCTATTGTGGGAAGACAGGGCACATTGAACGTGAATGTAGAAAGAAACAAAGAGATAAGGAAACAGAGGTACGAGAAACAGTGCGCATAGTACGTACACAACCAAACCCAGTGACAAAAGGAAACAGAATTTGTTATCGTTGCGGCCGAAAAGGGCACATACAGGTGAATTGTCGACAAGGTGCACGCACACAAGGTGCACAAACTCCGGTGATGCGAACGGATAGCCGTAGATGCTATTCGTGTGGCCAACAGGGCCACATTCAGAGAAACTGTCGAAAAGCCCAAGGCGAGTCCACAGGCAGTAGGGCCATGAAAGGCCAAACTCAGGGTGGTCGCATAAGGGGCAAGGCCGTAAGATACCGAGCCCAATGCGAACATTGTGATAGATGGTCACACCGAACCCAAGACTGTTGGTTCAAAAAGAAGGGTGGCAGTACGCACGCCACGAAAACCTCCGTGGCTCAGGCGGCAAACTAGAACGGGCCCGTAGCAATGGGACAGTTACGGAGGCCCGCACACCAGAAGGTCCCAAGAATTCTGACGTAGAAGGCACGGTGCTGATTCAGGTCGCAAACCAAGGAAGACCGTTGAGATTTTTGATAGATACTGGGTCCGATGTCAGCCTAGTTAAGAGGCAATCGGTACCCAAGGAATGCCTGATTGATGGAAGCAAATCAATTGAATTAGCAGGTGTAAGTAAGGGAATAATTTACACACAAGGTACTGTACGTTTTGCCATTGGAAACACAAGTCACACATTTCATGTGGTAGGGAGTGATTTCCAATTAACACAGGATGGTATAGTTGGGCGAGACCTCCTGACAGATAGCGTGATTGACTATAGGGAAGGTCATGTCACCATAAGAGGGCGACAATACCCTATGGGGGCACGAGAGACGAAGGTGATCCGTCTCGAACCAAGGACCCAGAAGGTCGTTGTTATAGAAGTAGATCGGAATCTACCCTTAGGAATTATTGAGAAGGAAGAGGTGATACCAGGGGTGTACCTCGCAGGGTGCCTAACCAAATCAGAGCACCATGAAGCAGTGGTTAGCATGATGAATACCACTGAAAAGGCGGTGATTTTACACAGTCCACGAGTGCACATACAGGAGGTAGATAAAACCTGCCTGGCACAAGTGCGAAAGGTAGAGCAGAACAGTAAAGTGGCAAACGGAGAACCGGTCACTCAGAAGCCCCGATCACAGCGGGTGATAGACTGTTCGCGAGTTGATCACCTCACGCAGGTAGATAAGGAAGGGATATACGCCATCTGTGCTGAGTACAATGATATCTTCCATCTTGAGGGAGACAAGTTAACTCACACTGATGTACTACAGCATGAGATCCCTACACCCCAAGATCAACCTCCAATTAATGTACGACCATATAGACTTCCCGAAGCACAGAAGGGGGAGATACAAGCTCAAATAGATAAGATGCTGAATGATGAAATTATCACACCTAGCACATCAGCCTGGAATGCGCCATTACTTTTAATTCCCAAGAAGTTAGACGCCTCAGGGAAACAAAAATGGAGGGTCGTGATCGACTTTCGAAAATTAAAGGAGATAACGATAGGAACCAGTTATCCCCTGCCATTAATTTCAGAACTGTTAGACGCCCTTGGCAAGGCGAGATATTTTTCGACCTTAGATCTCGCGAGTGGCTATCACCAGGTGTTGTTGAAGCCTGAAGACAGGCCAAAGACAGCATTCTCTGCGCTAGGACGCAAGTACGAATTCAGGAAAATGCCCATGGGTTTGAAAGACGCGCCAGCCACGTTTACGAGGCTGATGAACAACGTGCTCACAGGGTTAACGGGTATAAAATGTCTGTGTTACCTGGATGACGTCATTGTGTACGGGAGTTCAATCCAGGAGCACAATGCGAAGCTAAGAGACGTATTTCAAAGGCTGAGAGAGAACACGCTGAAACTCCAGCCAGATAAGTGTGAATTCCTAAGAACCGAAGTAGCGTTCCTAGGACATGTAATCACTGACGAAGGTGTCTTACCAGACCCACGTAAAGTACAGGCCGTTAAGGACTTTCCGAGGCCGACCACTAGCCGCCAGATCAAGCAGTTCTGCGGACTGAGTGGGTACTATAGGAAGTTCATACCTAACTACAGCAAAATCGCGAAACCGCTGTATCAGTTAGTGAAGAAGGACGTTCCCTTTGTATGGGGAGACGATCAGGAACAAGCGTTCCAGATACTAAAGCAAAAGCTAATTGAGGAACCTATATTGCAGTATCCGGATTTTGAAAAACCATTCGTTGTTACCACTGATGCGAGCAACGAAGCGGTTGGGGCAGTATTGTCACAAGGACCTATCGGGAAAGACCTTCCAATTGCCTATGCAACTAGAACGCTTAACAAAGCAGAAATGAATTACAGCGTAACTGAGAAAGAATTGTTGGCAATAGTGTGGGCAGTAAAGTATTTCAGACCATATTTGTTTGGTAGAAAATTCACTGTTGTGACAGACCATAAGCCGTTGAAGTGGGTCTTCAACGTGCAAGATCCGTCTTCACGCCTGCTAAAGTTCAGGTTAAAGCTAGCGGAATACGACTTCGACGTCGTATATAAGCAGGGCAAACAGAACTGCAATGCAGATGCCCTGAGTAGGAATCCCACTGAACCCAAGTGCCAAGCGCGAGTGGTTAACTCGGCTCAGCACAGGTCTCACCCAGAGACAACAGTAGAAACTCAGGCCTCAGACGAGAATAGGGAGGAGGTACTGTCTTCAAAACCCGAGGACGCTACGGCAGAGGGAATTGAAGCGGACGGTAGCGAGGTTTCCGAGGACGCTAACGCAGAGGAGATTTCGCCCGAAGGTAGCTTATCTGAGGAAGAGGATGAACTAGGCGAAGCTGAAAAGCTAGCCATTTTGAAAGAATGTCATGATTCTTTGGTGGGAGGCCACCAAGGAATAGCGCGCACGTACGCCAGGGTACGTGAACGAATTCAGTGGAAGGGCATGAAAGGGGACATTGAGCGCTATGTACGCACATGTCCCTCCTGCCAAAAGAATAAAGGGACCAGACCAGACGTCAGGGCTCCCATGAGAATTACAGATACCCCGAACACGGTCTTTGAGAAAATATCCCTAGACGTAGTTGGACCTCTTCCGTTGACAGAGGCAGGAAACAGGTACATACTGACATGCCAAGATCAGCTGTCTAAGTACCTAGTAGCGAGTGCCATGCCTAATCAGGAGGCAGAAACCGTGGCACGGACGCTAATCAATAACGTAATAAGTATCTACGGGATACCAGAGCAGATTCTCACTGACCAGGGTAGTAATTTCATGAGTGATGTGTTTAAGACGCTGTGTAAAACGCTGCGCATTCGGAAAACACACACTACGGCCTTCAGGCCACAATCGAACGGTAGCATAGAAAGATCCCATAAGGTGCTCACGGAGTACCTAAGGCATTATGTCTGCTCAGGGGAGCAGAATGACTGGGACAAGTATTTGCCTACAGCTAGCTTTGTGTATAATACCACAAAGAGCACAAGTACAGGGTTCACACCCTACGAATTAATTTTTGGAAGGAAGGCAAATATCCCAGGTGTGCTGCAAAAGCCACCAGAAATGAATTACAATGAACACCAGAACGTGGTGGAGGAACTGACGGCACAGCTTAGGCGAAATCACGAGGCCGCCAGAAAGACTTTAATAGAGCGAAAGGAATTAGAGAAAGAACACTACGACAAAAAGCAAAATGAGGTCACCTTTCAGGTAGGTGATAAGGTTCTTTTGCGCAATGACGCATTGCGAAGAGGAAAATCCAGAAAGCTAAGCCCACCATTCGAAGGTCCGTACGAAATAGTAGATGTTTCAGGGGTGAACTGCACCCTACAGATGAATAAGAAGGGGAAAAGGGTTAAGGTACATAAGAACCGTTTGAAATTGTACTTGTAGAAACGAGAACTGGGAAGCGAATGTATCCATAGATAGAATGGTAACACACATCCTGTCTTTACCTTGCAGGTAGACAGCAGATATGGCGCGAATGCTAGGATTGTTGTCCATCGTAGTAGCAGTGATAGTCGTGACGTCACATCGCTACAGAATAGCCGGAGAAATACTGGATGTCAAGGTGACACCATATGAGAGTACTCCAGGGGCATACTTCGACAATCAGGGTGAGATACAGATATATCATACGGAATGGACATTAATTACCTATGTAAACCTGAATAAATTAAGTGATGTATTTTCAAATGTCAAGAGACACATACACTGGACTCAATTAATATGTACACAGTTAGAAAGAAGTACTAACCTAACATGTCAACAGGATGTTAAAATGCTAAGTGCACAATTAGATAGAATTAGGGAATCGAAGGAATTAATTACGAGGATTACTAAACCAATAGGGGAAACGGATAACACTAGGCGAAAACGAGGCCTAATTAACGCAGTAGGTTCCATCGCAAAGGCATTATTTGGAACATTAAGTCAAGAGGATGCCGATAAATATGAGTCAAAAATTAGTGAGTTAGAGCAGGAACAGCTTTCAATTATGAAAATTGCAAAAGACCAGATGATAGTAGTAAAATCAACATTGCAATCTATGAACAGCACCATTTACGATGTCACAGCCAATGAGCAGAAATTAACTCAAAACATTGCAGAAATTAGATCTTATCTTGCCAATAGCACGCTTCAGATTACAGAAGCACTTAAACAAGTAGAATTAGAAAACTCAGTGAATAGGCATTTAATTGAGATTGAAGGCCTTCTCATACAACTGTATGAGCATTACAGTGTTGTATTATCAGGTATAATGAATGCTCAGGTAGGAGTCATTCAGGTCCAAATAATTTCACCAGATGATATTATTAAAGGTTATAAGAAAGCTCAGGGAGATTTCCCTAAAGGACTGTCCTTGCCATTTGATTTAAAATCAGCTTACGGCTACTTGATTTACAAAGTAGCCACAGTGGAAGTGTTCGCCAACAAAAATTATCTAGTGTACGTCATCAAGACACCCCTTACAGATAGGGTAACTTATACAATGTTTCACATGATTCCATTCCCCACGTATATGAAGAGTAATCCACACCATTTTGTTTATCTTCAAGAGACCAAGGACTATATCCTTATGGACAAAGAGAAACAAACTTATGTTCAGTTAGATAAAGATCAGGTAAATCAATGTAAGGTAGTAACACCCAGTTGGAAACTATGTCATGTTAAATTCCCTATTAATACAGTGTACACTCAAAAGAGTTGTGCAGTCCAGCTTATCTTAGGAGTTAGTCAGATTCCAGATTATTGTGATAAAAGAATACTTCCCGTTCAACAGCTCATGTGGATACCTATCAGAGTTAACAGATATATATACGTATCCCCAGAAGAAGTTAAAGTAACGTGTATGTGTAAGGATACCACCAGTGATATCAGGTTAACAGGCACTGGTATTCTTGTTTTAAGTGCAGGTTGCACAGTATATGGGCCACATAGTAAAATACAAGGTGTAGGTGAAGTGAACACTACACAAAGTAAAGACTTTGTACCAGAAGTCACACTTGATTATGACTGTTGTGAACAAATAGGTAGTGAAATCAAGTTAGAACAGATACCCGAAATGAATAAGTTGTCCTTAAATAATTTGCTAAATCACATTAACGATTTACAATGGGCTACCCATAAGACACAAGAAGTGGAAGATATGGTGAGACAAAAAGAAGAAGAACTGCAAAGACAAATGGTCTATCAGCATATTAATGTATACAGATATATTGTGTGGATAGTTGTTGGTATCACAAGTTTAATTTTAATTTGTTATTGTTGTAATTGTTGCTGTCCAAAACTAGGGTTTCCAGCAAAAAGATGGTTTGATGATGCACGGGCTCATTGCCCTAATATATGTATAAAACAAACGGTAATCACGAAGGGAGATAAGGTTAAGACTTCAGATGAGGATTTAACTATATTCCAACGTCCCAGGCGGATCCGGGGACGCCCGGAGATGTCTGCGGAGATCATGGAATTACACTCCAGGCCTGCTGGGGGACGCCCTAGTACGCCTGTGAGATCTATAGAAGCAATAGAAATGGATGCAAGTGATAATCAGAGTAGAGAACAACCTTCCCCTTCACCACAGGGTCGCCGATCGTTACGCACAAGTAACATCAGAGTATAAATAGTGTAGGACAGAAATGGACGCAACGTATGGTTGCATCCATTTCTTCCCTAAGGGGGGAGATGTCGTGCACCGACCTCCCACGGACTCGAACCGGCGGACTGCCAGGTGGAAGGCAGCCGGGGTTAGCAGCCGAGTCTTGAGCTCAAGGTGTCAGAGGAGATTAATTAGTGTTAGAATGATAATCAAAGACAGGAGACACCTTGTAGCATTAATGTAATTGAATAATAATTATAGGCAGATTTAGTTACTGTAAGAAAAGGGAAACATTTCAAGAAGTTACATGTAGTGGAGAGAGCTTGCGAAGTGCGCTTACACAAGAGTTGACTAAGAGCGGGGACTTGTTGATCACAACAAGGTATTTACTGTGTATCGACAAACAGAGCTAGTATGGCAGCGGGCCGCCGAAGCCGACAAAGAAATAAAGCCCAGTGCAAGGCCATTCAGGGTCAGTACAGATGCACTAGGGAAACAAGGAAAGATGACGATAAAGTAAGACAAGTAGTGCCTAGGTAGCAGCACTTACTGTGACGACTATTGAGAATAGCCACTTGAGGGCGCTAGTGACTGGATGATCAGTTTAGCAATGCCCGTAAGACCCAAGGAGGTAGGGATAGAACTTTGAGTTCAGGAGCGGAGATATAACCCCTGGCCAAGATGGCGCGGGGCCTTCTTCCAGCGAGTAGTTCGTACTTGTCAGAACGAGATTCTTTTCGGGCATAGCCCAAGTGCCGTAGGGCAAGATTAAGATAGACGCGTAGTAGAACAGTAGGCGCGTGGACCAAGCTCGCTCTCTCTATAGATCATTACATTCAGACTTGCAAATATACTGTACATAGTAGTTTTAGTTGTCCTCAGTAATAAAGGACAGGGAAACCAATTCATCTTTTATTTCGGGAGTTGCGGGACGAGTCATACCTACAAATTACCTTCCTACATTCCGCTCGGCAGGTCAGGTAATACTTCAACATCCAACGGCCTGGTGACCAACCTACGAGATCGTCTCACAGGACAGGTAGGTCACGACAGCTGCTATCCCATTTGCGTGTCTTTGCACAGGAGCCCCCTGGCCATTTTCCCGTAATTTTCCAAACATCAAGTCATTCTCAAGCAAATCTGCTAATATGACCAAGAGGGATTTAAGGGTTTTCCTAGAATATCCATTGTAGCCGGATATACATGTACTAAAGTTGACAAGATGACAAATTATACAACTCTACAGATCTTTAATATACTTAACAAAGTGTACAGGTATTATACAGCCTACTGGCGTTTTCTTCTTCAATCCATACAAAAATATTGTGAAATATATCGCAGACACAATGTTATGGCATCATCTGACAACGACATTAACTTATGGCACAGGGACCACTTTTTACACCTCCAATTGTTTTTATATCCCCATTTCTCAGCAGCAAGATTCTCCAAATTTGTTGGTTTTCAATGCTGCTACCCTAAAGAATTTCTCGCTGTATTCCAATACCCTTGGCATTTGCTTCGAAGGAGAATTAACAGAAGAGCGCATCCTTGAGAAATGTAACCAACCTGCCTTCATCAAATGTGCACACTGTGAGAAATACCTAGGCATGGACCACACTTTTGTTATTGATTTTCATATTTTTTACCCTCTGATCGTCTAGTCAGGTGAAACAACCCTGTTGTCGAGTGTTTGACGTCATATTATTGACTAATCGTCTTAAATTATCCCAGAATTACGTAATAATTCATGTTGTGACTCCATTGTTAGAGTCTCTTTGACGACTGATATCTGTTTTAACAGTCCAAAGGAAGCTAGAATTATGTGGGGTATATATATTCTGTTTCACTATTAACTGCACTATATATTAATACAACATATGCTCTAATTTGTTTGTAATATTTCTGACTTGGCCTAGAGCCTCCGTGGCTCAGGCGGCAGCGCGCCGGCTACTCACTGCTCACGGCTCAAATCCCGGTATCTCCATGTGAGATTTGTGCTGGACAAAGCGGAGGAGGGACAGGTTTTCCCCGGATATTCCGATTTTCCCTGTCATATTTCATTCCAGCAACACTCTCCACTATAATTTCATTTCATCTGTCATTCATTAATCATTGCCCCAGAGGAGTGCGACAGGCTTCGGCAGCCGGCACAATTTTTATCGTCATCGCTAGACGGGGGCTTCATTTATTCCATTCCCGACCCGGTCGAATGACTGGAACCAGGCTGTGGATTTTCATTCATGACTTGGCCTACCCTTACCGTTCTTACTGTCTACACTTCCCTAAAAATCTAACTGAACATTTTCTGGGTGTCTTCAGATTTGGCCTATTGTTTTATCTCTTCTACCGGTCAAATTTCGCCAAATAATTCTCCTGTGACCAATTCGATATAGTAACTACTCAGTTGTGATTCGATCTACCCATCTCACCTCAAGCATCCTTCTATAACACCACATTTCAAAAGCATCTTTCTGAGCTCCTTGCTGTGCATATTTTACTTCCATACAATATCACTCTCTAGCGGAAAGTCTCCAAAAGTATATTTTGAATTCCTACGTCAATATTCGAAATGACCAAATTTATTTTCTTCATTTTTTTCTTCCTTCCTTCTTTGTGCTGGTCTGAATTTTATGTCCTCCTTACTTCCACCATCGTTAGAAATTTTTTTATCCGAGTAACAATATTAACCTACTTTAAGAATTCATTTTCTGATCTTACATTTCCTGCATCACTTGACTTCGACTACACTTCTTTTGTTTTATATTAATTAGTTTTATCTGGTACTCCTTCTACAAGACTCGGTCCATACCATTGAGCAATTTCTACAGATCTTCTGCACACTCAGATAAAATAACAATATCATCGGTAAATCTCAGGGTTTTGGTTTTCTCTCATTGGTTTGTGATTTTCTTTCCAAAGTTTTCTTTGATTCCATCTACCGCCTCTTCTATATAAACGTTGAAAAGGAGAGGTGACAAACTACAGCCTTGCCTCACTCCTTTCTGGATTTCTTCTTCTTTTTCATAGACCGCTATTCTCATCACTCTAGGCTGATATTTCTACAGATTGTAAATAAAATCATTATTTCTCGCTATATTATCCCGATCACCTTCGGAATCTCAAAACTATTGGTGCAATCAATATTATCGAATGCCCTTTCCTAGGTCTACGAATGCCACGTACGTGATCTCCTTAATTCAATCCTCTAAGATCAGTTTTCACACTTGTTACAATTCGCTTTCTTGGGAATATGAATAAAAACATTCTATATAAAATAGGATGACACTTCTCCTGAATTCTGTATCTTACGCACTAAATGGAATAACCTAGCGAACCCGGTCCAATACAGCACCGAACAGATAAAGCTGTTGAATATGTTGCTGCCATCTTTCTGTCTTGTCTTCTTACCCTAGGAATAGCTTCCAATCTGAGCTCTTAATATCCAAACATATAGCTGAGTGGCTCAGACGGTTGAGGCGCTGGCCTTCTGACCACAACTTGGCAGGTTCGATCCTAGCTCAGTCCGGTGGTATTTGAAGGTACTCAAATATGTCAGCCTCGTGTCGGTAGATTTACTGGCACGTAAAAGGACTTCTTCGGGACAATATTCCGGCACCTCGGCGTCTCCAAAAACCACCAAAATTAGTTAGTGGGACATAAAGCAAACAGCATTATTATTATTATTATTATTATTATTATTATTATTATTATTTTTATTATTATTATTATTATTATTATTATTATTATTATTATTATTATTATTATTATTATTATTATTATTATTATTATTATTATTATTATTATTATATAGTTTTCCCTTCGCCAAAGGTTTCCTTGATTTTCCTACATGCATTATCAACCTATCCTACGACCATACAACCTTCTACGTCCTTTCACTTCTTTTAGCTGTCCTGCATTTTTTATCTATCTACTTCATTCCATAATAGCAAGTATTTCTTTTCTGTCCTCATTTTATGCATTCCAATACTTTCACAATTAGTCAGTCAGGCCTAGTATGTCCTGAATTATCCACTGCTTCATACTTGATCTAGCCTTTCTTCCTAACCTTTCTTCAGCAACCCTACTGATCTCATCTTCACAACTGTCCACTCTTCATCTGTTGTGTCCCCTCCAGCCTTTTCAGTTTAGTCCTTGAGTAACATGCTCCATGAAACAATCTTTCCTATTTTTTCTCTCTGTCTCTCTTTTCCTTCAATTTGTCTAGATCTCGTCTCCTTGCATTTCTTTCCTCTATTTCTTCAGCTACAAATGCCATTTTATCATCACCAAGTTGTGCTCTAACTCAACGTCTATTTCAAAGCGAAGGACTGGAAAAACGAAATCATTCATCCAAATTAAGGAAACGTCATTAAATAGAATTTGTCGTTCTGTCTACGTCGCAAATGGAAGTGAAAAGTACATCAACTGTTTAGAACCCTACCTAGTGAACTACTTCCCGAGCCTTCATTACCATCATTCACCTAAATGAAACTCTATGGCTAAATGGTTAGAGGCTGGCGTTTGGTCCAGGGAATCATGGGTTCGATTTTCAGACTGATCTGAAATTTTAACTTTCGTTAGTTAACTCCTCTGGTTGGGGGCTGGGTGTAAGTACCATCTTCAGCATTAGAATTCATCTTAGGCAGGGTGCGGTACTCACAGGTGCGAAGGTCGCTTATAAGCCGTTAACTTGAAAGACCTTCACCAGGCCTCTCCGGAGGCCACACACAATTCTTCTTCTTCTTCTTCTTCTTCTTCTTCTTCTTATTATGTCCGGCCCCATGGCTAAATGGTTAGCGTGCTGGCCTTTGGCCACAGGGGTCCCGGGTTCGATTCCCGGCAGGGTTGGGAATTTTAACCATCATTGGCTAATTTCGCTGCCACGGGTGGTGGGTGTATGTATCGTCTTCATTATCATTTCATCATTATCATCATCATCATGACGTGCAGGTCGCCTACGGGATTTACATCAAAAGACCTGCATCTGGCGAGCCGAACATGTCCTCGGACACTCCCGGCACTAAAAGCCATAGGGGAGACCGGGGCATGTTGTTACGATTTTTGGTTTTAATTTTTTTTAATTTTAAGGTGAATAGTAAATGGAATTTCAATTTTGCTGATAGAAGGAACAAACTTTTATCATAAGAATAGCAGTTGAAAAATTATAGAACATGCACACATTTTTCAATAAGATACATTATTATCAGATTAGGTATTCTGTAACAACATGCCCCACAGCGGGGCAGGTTGTTACATGCGAGGGGCACTTTGTTACATTAGAGTAAATGTCACTGAAAATATGATAAATATTTACAATTTTCATTTTAAATTCAAAATATGTTTAGCCCATTCATTAAATATAACATAATTATCTGTTCAGTCTTATCCTTGGCTTTGACAATATGAAAGTGACTGAGGTATGAGTGATGCTAGTAATGTCATTCCTTATGCAGCCAGTCCCTGCTATGAACGGTGTAAAAATGTTGCTCATCAGGTCAGTTGGTGCATGCATTTCAGTGGGCTTGGCAGACTGATATGTAATTGTGACTCCTGGCTCGGTGAGGAAAGCAACGGGAAACTACCTCACTCCTCATTTCCCTTGAACTCCTCTTCAGTGATGCCTAGGCCATCCATGACAGCTGATAGCGGAGTTGTTGAGGATCCAACCAGGCTTATGGTTTAGGACTGACCGTACATACACAATTAATATAATAGGTTATCACCTGCCCCTATGACCTAATTAACATCATTTTAAACCAGTTTAAACTAACTTTATAACGGTGTGAGCTGAAATTTATTCACGTAGCCTACAGTGAAGACAAAAAAAAAATGAAAAAAATTCCTCTCTAAAATTATTTATGTCTCAAACATGCTGTAATGCTGAATTTCCATCTTCTAATGTCTCGGGTAATTTCAGACTATCTGTGCTAATGGTAACTGTAGATCTACTTGAGCCAGGCTTGTTCCACGAAGAATCCTCTGCGTTAGATCTTTGGAACTGCGATGAAACAGCTATCACAATAGTGCAGCGTTCCAGCAAAATTTTGGCAGTAAAAGGCGTAAAGCAAGTTGGTGCAGTAACATCAGGGGAAAGGGGAAATTTAGTGCGCAGTTAGGGCAGCTGGTAATTCTGTTCCTCACATGTTCATTTTCCGGAGGAAATTCTTTCTAGGTACTGTGAAATGGTGCAACGTATTAATTGAATTCCGAACGCTATAGCAGCTTTCCTAATGGAAGATTTATTTGATCTTACTTCTACAGCGGCTGCTTCGAATGTCTCCATGTCTGTGTTACCCCTTTCAGTTGTCTTCTTAGGGGAACGAACCATGTTCACTCTAAGAAACGAGTGAATCGAAATAAGAACTGCATGGGGCACGTTGTTACATGTATCAACGTGCCCCGCGTGGTAAGTAACAACTAGCCCCAGTAGCCGCCATCTCATATTTTGTGTTACAGTTAATCACAGAGGAAAGATAGAATTATCTTACATTAGAAAACTAAGGCTTATGTCTGAGGGTTTAAATCACAAACAGAAAACATCTGTTTACCTGTATATTTGATCACGTGGTGAAAGATCGGAAAGGTGCAAGACGCTGCCTAAACACACAGCGAAAATAAACTTTACAATTTTAAAAATTTCACAGATCCACACGCAGCCTGAGACTCCCTTGCATTGTGAGGGACGGCAAGGTCAACACATTATATGGAGGGGGGTGCGCTGCTCCTATTGGTTTTTTCAAAAAGATGTTTGTAACAACCTGCCCCTGTAACAACTAGCCCCGGTCTCCCCTACCCCTTTTCATTTTATTATTATTATTATTATTATTATTATTATTATTATTATTATTATTATTATTATTATTATTATTATTATTATTATTATTATTATTATAAGAATGAAAAAATTTGAGTACGATAAAGGTGTCACATATTCAACATACCCCTCCCTGTGTATTATCGTTGTTTTTACAAGCAGAAATGGTTATCTCAGAAAAACTGGGCTCAGAACATAACTGTCGAGTGTTTGGGTAGTATAGGCTCCATTTTTGCTGGTCCATCAGAGTGAGGTTGCAATATTGACCATAGATGTCAAGTTACAGGAAAGCTAGTTTTCTATTACCTAAAAAGTTGCTTTTTGTTCCACACGAAGGAGTTAGCGAAAGACACCTATTTTACAAATCAACCAAATCGTCACATTGTTTATTCTCTTGTTACATTGGTGTAAAATAATTTAACCTGGCAGATTTTCTTTCCAGTAGTCTACAATTAAGAATAATTATAACTTATGTGTATGGAATGGAACACTTGAGCTTCATTTATCGCATACAGGTATTATTTCGTTTCTCACTCATGTACTCTCGTACGCTCCTTCTTCCCTCTATATCTCACAACTACTGATAGACCTATAGTGACAAGAACGTGTTTCGCTGCCGAAACCTAACAACTATGGTTGTGTGCGCATTTTTCCTCCTACTCACTATGGTACAGTCATCTTTATTCCCTTCTTCTTCAACCATAATTGTGCTCCTACTTTCAATCTTATTTTCCTGAACTGTTATAAGCAGCACATTACGTTGAAAAAGTTGCGTTTAATTAAATCTCCACCACAGATCACATAAGAGGGGCCCGATTTTCTCTTCCATCTGCTTGAGTAAAACAGAACGTTGAAAGTGACACGTATGCAGAGTGGAAGGAATCAAATTAAAATACCTGCACACGGTAACTGAGGCCATACGGTTATTTTTATTAGTATTACTATTATTATTACCTGAAGAATAATCTCTAATTTGTCTGCTCTTAGAAAAGAGTTCTCGAAATGCTATCCAGGGATTACTGAGAATTCACATGACATATTCAGAATGTTGTTCGTTTGTTATCTCCCTTCATTTGTGCACAATAATTGAAATGCATAACGATTTCCATGATTCTAATATGTTTTATTTATTGAATCCCCCTGTAATTCACTCCATATACCATTTAGACAACATTCTTATGGATATCGTTTTACCTTGGAAATTATTCACATTAAAGAGAGTTTGAAGAAAGTATTAACAGGATTCTTCCGAGAACATAATAGTTTTCTTCGTTATTTTAGGGTATTCAATAAATTCATGGGGTTTCTGATCTCAAATAATCTGTACATCCAGTATTAATGGACTCGTTTGATAACAGGTACAGTTTTAGCAACCCCTTCTAAAATCTGCCACAAATGCTGCAGACACTTTGATGGGTAATAAATTTAACGCGATTGCACTGATGCGTGCTGCACTCAATAGCTCTAAAAATGAAGGTTGTTATCTGAGACTTTTCAGTCTTCCAACATGATTCAATCATGTGTATGTTCACATAAACACGTATTTATTGCTGTTGATTAGTTTATTGGATCGTAAGTCACTGACTGACAGTGACAATGCAACACCAAGGAGGAGTGGTTCGAAAGGGATGAAAGTTGGGGAAAAAACAGAGACGGCACGGACGAATAATTGATGTTTATTTCAAACCGATATGCAGGTTACACAATGCGCACGGCATCGACTCAGTAGGACGTAGGACCACCGCGAGCGGCGATGCACGCAGAAACACGTCGAGGTACAGAGTCAATAAGAGTGCGGATGGTGTCCTGAGGGATGGTTCTCCATTCTCTGTCAACCATTTGCCACAGTTGGTCGTCCGTACGAGGCTGGGGCAGAGTTTGCAAACGGCGTCCAATGAAATCCCACACGTGTTCGATTGGTGAGAGATCCGGAGAGTACGCTGGCCACGGAAGCATCTGTACACCTCGTAGAGCCTGTTGGGAGATGCGAGCAGTGTGTAGGCGGGCATTATCCTGCTGAAACAGAGCATTGGGCAGCCCCTGAAGGTACGGGAGTGCCACCGGCCGCAGCACATGCTGCACGTAGTGGTGGGCATTTAACGTGCCTTGAATACGCACTAGAGGTGACGTGGAATCATACGCAATAGCGCCCCAAACCATGATGCCGCGTTGTCTAGCGGTAGGGCGCTCCACAGTTACTGCCGGATTTGACCTTTCTCCACGCCGACGCCACACTCGTCTGCGGTGACTATCACTGACAGAACAGAAGCTTGACTTATCGGAGAACACGACGTTCCGCCATTCCCTCATCCAAGTCGCTCTAGCCCGGCACCATGCCAGGCGTGCACGTCTATGCTGTGGAGTCAATGGTAGTCTTCTGAGCGGACGCCGGGAGTGCAGGCCTCCTTCAACCAATCGACGGGAAATTGTTCTGGTCGATATTGGAACAGCCAGGGTGTCTTTCACATGCTGAAGAATGGCGGTTGACGTGGCGTGCGGGGCTGCCACCGCTTGGCGGCGGATGCGCCGATCCTCGCGTGCTGACGTCACTCGGGCTGCGCCTGGACCCCTCGCACGTGCCACATGTCCCTGCGCCAACCAGCTTCGCCACAGGTGCTGCACCGTGGACACATCCCTATGGGTATCGGCTGCGATTTGACGAAGCGACCAACCTGCCCTTCTCAGCCCTTGTAAAGTCGTCTGTCTGCTGGAAATGCCTCCGTTGACGGCGGCCTGGCATTCTTAGCTATACACGTGTCCTGTGGCACACGACAACACGTTCTACAATGACTGTCGGCTGAGAAATCACGGTACGAAGTGGGCCATTCGCCAACGCCGTGTCCCATTTATCGTTCGCTACGTGCGCAGCACAGCGGCGCATTTCACATCATGAGCATACCTCAGTGACGTCAGTCTACCCTGCAATTGGCATAAAGTTCTGACCACTCCTTCTTGGTGTTGCATTTGCTCTGTCAGTCAGTGTATTTAAAATTATTGACGACCTACACTATTCATATGTCTTTAGAAATGACTGTAACTGAAATACTCTGGGCTGTATCAAGATAACGTAGCTCAACATAAGATAAAATGTCAGGATTTACTTGGATAGAGGACGGGAAAGTGAGCACGAAAAGTTCGAATTCTAACATTCTGAGTCAAAGGTCCGTTCGTTTTCTTATACAGTTAGGTTGACCGCAGCTGGATATCTACTGCGTACACTTTTCCCGCTTAACCTACTACTCCATAAGCTTTCTGAAGGAGTGAATATACACAGCAGTCTTCTCATTCTTCTTGTTAACTTCGTACGTAACCGTTGGCAAAGAAATTTTTTTTTTTTTTGCTACGGGCTTTACGTCGCACCGACACAAATAGGTCTTATGGCGACGATGGGATAGGAAAGGCCTAGGAGTTGGAAGGAAGCGGCCGTGGCCTTAATTAAGGTACAGCCCCAGCATTTGCCTGGTGTGAAAATGGGAAACCACGGAAAACCATTTTCAGGGCTGCCGATAGTGGGATTCGAACCTACTATCTCCCGGATGCAAGCTCACAGCCGCGCGCCTCTACACGCACGGCCAACTCGCCCGGTACAAAGAAATTTAAAATAAACCCTGTCGCCTTCATGATTACTACTCATTCCGGTTTCGAGCAGGGCAGTGCTTTCGAACCTTTGTTATTTTCCTGGTTTTTGGGTGATTTTCTGTCTGAACTCAACGCAATAGCAAATGCACTGATGTTCACTGACTGTTACAAGATATGAATGGAGATCAGGAACCCAGAAGATGCAACACTTCTACAGGCTTAACTCATTTTCCTCCCCTACGGTACTCTCCCATGCAAACATCATATTTCCTACTCAGTAGGTCCATCACTGCAGTTACTTTAAAATAATAATAATAATAATAATAATAATAATAATAATAATAATAATAATAATAATAATAATAATAATAATAGTATAATAGTTTCTAATATCATACATAGGGGCAGAAGATCCACATGGGTCGACGCCGCGAACAAATAGCGTTAAAAGATAATATCATACCTGCTCCATCACATCTTCTGACTGGGCCGATGACCTTAGATGTTAGGCCCCTTTAAACAACAAGCATCATCATCATCATCTTCTGACTACCCACGGTAGAATTTTGAAAGTGGAAAGATTCAAGAACCTTGGTGAATGGATTGAATCCAATATTTCTGAGAAGTTCGCCGTCTTAACACGTGTCAAAAGTTTGAAACAGCCTTCCGACTCACTTTAAACATATATCTTAAAATGTCCATCTCTTGAAATGCAAATATTTGACATTATCAAACTGTAATTAGACCTGAAGCATAATATGCAGCTGTAAGTTTAACACTTCGAACGCACAGCCTGCTTGAAAACCTGGCAATTAAGGAAAGGAGGATTATTCAAAAAATTCTTGGTCCCAGTCTCAGGTGTTTGCAGACTTCAGAGCAACTTAGAGATATACACCAACACTGAAATGATATCAAGTGTAATCTTCAGATTTCCAGCTGAAAGAATCTGTAAACGTTTTTTACCCTACTTCAGAAGTCTCAAAACGATTCTTCCTTGGTTGGTGGAGATCGATAAAGATCTTTTAAAGTATGGAATCTCAGAAACAGATACGCAACTCCAAGCACCACTCAAACACAAACTTAGACTGGTTGGCCAAGAAGAAGTCCCAACTTGACTGAAGCATGTCAATTCTGATGCATGGAAGAAAGCACATTCCGAAAGGATGAAAGCCTGGAGGGACGGCAAGAAGGCAAACAGTTGAGCTCTCGCGGTCCTTAGCGGCCCTAACGAGGAATAATAATAATAATAATAATAATAATAATAATAATAATAATAATAATAATAATAATAATGCGATGTTCGAATCGAAGTGAACATGACTGAAAATATACTCTTAGTGAAAAGAAAAGCCACGTATACAGTATTTACTAGTTAGAATGCCGAGGCTGACTTAATTTCTTTTCTAATGTTGGCCTTTTTTGGTGAGCCACGATTTGATATAAGACTGCGAAATTAGGGACGAAAAGTGGGGCACTGTATGTAGTTATCAGTTCCCCCTGTTACGGGGTTACCCGTGGACCAACAGAGGTGAAAGAAGGTGCTGGGTGGAATAGGTCTCAACTTACGAAATTAAAGTTAATTTAAAACTTTAACAAAGGTTATATTTTCTTTTCAAGGTAAATAAATAACAGAATATAACAGGTACCAAGTAGCAGATCAACAAATTAAGAAAGTACAATTTTAGTTCATTACAAAATTTGGGCTTCGAGCCCGACACTCACGAACCTTGAGCTATAAGCCCAACTTTACCTATATACCAAGTTCAAACAAAGGGGCAGAAAACCCCAATCATGCCAAGGAGCACTGGCTCCTGATTACCATATTAAGCCTCCTCGAGGCACACAGAAACCAAATTTAAGAAAGAGCAAACCCGCTCTCAAGGTTCAAACCCATCAAAGGCCACAAAAGCTATACTTCAAACTGCTCTCAAGGCATACCAAGAACAGGGGTAATAAATACCCAACCTACTGGGCCTATTCAGTAAAGAAGCAGGTTAATTACATGGCCCAAAAAACCAACTTGACTGGAGGCGTAACTTGCACTCCTAATACACTTTTAAAACCTACTTGGCACTAGGCCGCATACACAAGGGCTAATCGCATACTAAAGAGGTGACTTGTATTAGAAGACTTTATTACATTAAGAAAGGAAGAAACGGTTGTGAAAACAAAGTCACCTCAAAACAATAGGAGTGGGAGCTCGAGAGGGTTTGGCACTCTCTATCCCAATTTATAGTTAAAGAGACGAAGTTTTACCAAGTGTCTATTACATTTTAAAGATAGGTTACATGAGAAAAGTTTTCGAACCTGCCCCGAGAGTTAAACTGCTGAGCTAACGAGAAATGAAGTTATTAAATGGCCATTACCTTATGGATGAACTGCTGCCGGAAGAAAGAGGCGCTTCCCGCCCCCTGCTACATAATCACACTAGGAGAGATGTTACTGAAGTGGCGAGGAGAGCAGACAGTCAGCAGTTTATATACCCTCGTGGAAAATTCGAGACGTTTCATGAATGATTACAACCCGCCCACAAAATTTTATTTGGTAACAGCAAAAACTAATACACCAGACGAAGAAGAAACACCCTATTGGTGGAAAATTAATTACAGAAATTCCTGATTGGCTACATTCAAAACAGGCGGAAAGAAAGGATTATATTGCCAACCTACAACTGACAGAACAAAATTTAGTTAAGACAAAACTTATGAATACAAAATTTCTTCAGGAAGGTACATTCCTTTACACCAGAGTGCGATATTAGTTTTGGTAGAGACATCTGTTAGAGAATGTTAAAATTTCTTGATATGGAGCAAACAAACACAAATCGAAATAGACACAGTTCAGAACACTTCAAAATTTATGGTAGTGACCTCTTCCAAGAAACCTTTGAATTAGTACAGTTTGTTAAAGTTCAGGCGTTCTCCTGTAGAGGAGTTTCAACTGGCGCAATATTTGAATTTGCGTAGTGGAGGTGTACCGCCCGGTACACCCCCCACTATGATCGCCAATCTGGCACAAATTTTGAATGTCTTCCTATCGTTAACATCGTGTTTATGGTTAATTGCTTGTGAATAAACACTAATATAGTAAGTTACCGATTATGATATTTACCACGACATTAGGTATTCTGAGTGTTTCTCATGGTCCGTTTAGTTGTAAGTTAGAGCTAATTACTCCTCAATATCACGTTAAGATGTCTTGCTGTGAGCTTGTTTAACATAATGACTGAATGATTGTGACTCGATTTTATGGTTACATAGACATTTGATTTAAAAGTATTTTGAAAACAAGTAGGCCTACTGTAGCCCAATTACGTGCAGATTGTTTTCTAACAATTCACCTTATTGTTTCCCTATTCTAGCCACAGTTAATGACGTATGATCACCGGTGCAACGTCCTACTCCATGGCTAAATGGTTAGTGTGTGGGCGTTTGGTCACAGAGGTTCCAGGTTCGATTCCCGGCGGGCTCAGGAATTTTAACCATCTTTGGTCAATTCCACTGACGCCATAAGGTTGGAGCAACGAGATAGAATTCACATTAGAGCGTACGATACTGTTTCGATATCTGACGTACATGCAGCAACAACGACGTCAGTAAGATTAACAGGTCTAGCTTTATTGTGCGTCCAAGTTTATAAATATACATTTTTCCGATTGATGTTTTATAGACCTACCAGATCCGTCAGTGAACTCATAGTCGTTAGATTAAACTAAAGTGTACTTCGGTCGCAGATCGTTATCATTTACCACGTGCGGAATACTTGAAGTGCTTGTAGGCTGCTAGAGATGATACTACAGAGTGGTGAGGAAATCGTGTTAGTAACTCGGAAACAAGAGGCGGTGTGCTTCCTCGGAACGTGATTCACATGTGAGATGCGTAAGGTTGAAGCCGAGAGACCAGGAAAGCCCACTTCTTTCACATCAAATTGAGCTCATTTAAAAAATTACATACAGTCTAATATGCGCCTGTCTTTGTGTCCACGATGTTATTCTTTCTGAAGTGCCTAAACATCGCACTACCACCTTATTGTTTGTTTTCCGTGCGTTAGATGAAAAATTTGCGATTCAAACTCACATTGAAACGAAAACTTAGGTTTGGTAAACCGAGATAAGAAAATCTGTGGTGAATACGGAAGTGAGCGTCATCCGAGATAATGACATTATCCGAGTTTTGAAAACCTAAGAAACAGCTAAAGTAACTGACGTTGGTGAATACGGGTTTAAGAAGATAACGGCCGTGGATTTGAAATACACCTGTGGAATTTCCTATGCTGACTGCCACCAACATATTATACACACATCAGCAACACGTTGGAAAGTTCCTTATTCTTATTCTTATTCTTATTCTTATTCTTATTCTTATTCTTATTCTTATTCTTATTCTTATTCTTATTCTTATTCTTATTCTTATTCTTATTCTTATTCTTATTCTTATTCTTAGCTGTATCCACGCGTATGGACGGTATTGAGCTCGCTACGTCTACGGAGTATTCCACTTTCACGCCATTCGTGGCCTTTCCCTTTCTTTTACCGATGTCATCACGGTCGGACCTCTTCCATTCATTCTTCCGATTAATATTAAGTGATTGAGCGTTCGAAACCCACTAATGTGGTCACATTTTGAATCTCTGCCACTGCATGTGGGATTTTCAAAATGAAGGTTTATGTCTCCGTGGTTCACATTTAACGTAAGACTTGAGAAACCAATGCCCATGCTCATTAGATTTACAGACACTTTAAAACCATGCGATTGTTTTTCACTACACATATAGGTAGACAAAGCAGTTCGAAGAGGGCCGTTTTTGAAAAGATTCCGTGATATTTTCCAAGGATTATTTTGACAACAAAAAATTCGCGTGTGCAAGTTTCGTGGTACTGAAAAGGATATGAATCGATTCGGTATTGAGACATCTACTCGATATTGCACTCCTGTAAGATCGTATTAAATAGGGGTATATAAAGAGTCCCTAGCATTACAATCACTTCTTCAGTTATGAGAAGAGGCTAGACGTAAAGAGCTCTGAAATTTGTTGATCTCATTAATGATGAACAAGATTTATATAAAGATTCATTCAGAACTGGACCTTCATACAAGCGAAGAGGAAGAGGTGAGTTTATTAAACTGATCTGGAACCTCTCCTTCAGTATTATAATCCATTAGCCTTTAAAACATGGTTCTGTTCTATCACTAACCTTTAATAAGTGAGGACTTCATTGGTTAATTGCATTATGCTGAAAAAGTTTATTGTCCATAATGTGTCATGTATTTCAGCAAATAGTTTCATAATTGCTCATCTGTCTGAAAATGTTCACTGACGGTGTTATTTTCAAATAAGTGTATGTTTGGCACCAGAGGACAGATATTCTCTTAACTTGTATACTATAGATATTTATACTGTATGTACCTCTGCCTAATGATTAAAGAAAATATCGTTTTAAATACTAGAAATGCAGAATATATTTTACTTTCGCTGTGTAATTGTTCAAGTGGAAGAAAAATCCTCAATTTTCTCTTTTCTGCTCGATTCAAACGATTTACTTCAAAACTGAACTACATATGATTCGTAGAGTGGGTTACTGCAGTCACGTCCCAGTTCGTGAACCATGGGCATCGGCTGATTGAACTAGTAGGTGGTCCTGAGAGTCGGGGTACCAGTTGCTATGGAATGGGTATGGGCATCTCATACATAGGCCTATCCTGAATCATGACCCCCTTTGTACAATCCACTGGTAGTCATTAGCCCGTTAGAGGACAGATTTTCACTGGGACCATGTGTAAGTATGTATGGGTATCATCTTGCTTCACAGAATTTTCACCGAGCACGCTCAGAACGTTTTATGCCAGTCTTAGACCTATGGGGGTAACATAGTCCCTCTCCCAATTGACACTTAGGGAACGAATTCAATTCTACGGGGAGTTATCAATACTAACGGGCCTTATGAAAGAAAGGAAAATACAACTGGCTGAGTCAGCAAAGAGGATGCATCCGGATCTGCTATTAATTAATGATATTGGAGTAAAGAGAGATAACGAGGAAGAGGTAGATTATAAAATGTACTTGAGGTGTTAGAAAGGGAAAGGCAGAGTGTGGAGTATGACCACTTAAATTATGTGTATATATGTACAGTATAGTTTACGTAGTGTAAACGTGTCAATGATATGGGATTAGGTGTTAATATGAACCAAATATGAGCAAAAAATTATTGTGTTGGAAACGACCAAAACCGTATTATGTGTGATAGTTCATATATCACACCCTCGCACTGTATTTGGAGTGAGAGATATTATTGTCAGTAGTCGATTCACTTTTATTATTATTATTATTATTATTATTATTATTATTATTATTATTATTATTATTATTATTATTATTATTATTATTATTATTTCGTTTGTACCCCTATTCTTCATATTGTAAGTTGGAAGGTCTCCATATGGTATGAGTAATTTGTTTTGTACAACGGCTGGGAAAGTCATTGCTATCATAACTCAGGAAATTTGGATGAGTCATGTGTATAGTCAGAGTTTGACGAGATGGACTTGTTGTTGTAGTCAGAAACTTCCGATGACTTATGTGAAACACCCTAGAGTCTGTTGATCTTGTGATTGTCTTGTGACACTGGGAGAGATTCAGGGCGTGGTCTTGAGTAGGGGATCTACTCGTGATTGGCTGGCCAGGATCAATCTCGACGTACCTCTTGAGAGGAAGGGGAAGGCTGGCGTCTGTATAGGCAAGTGTTCATACGGCGAGGGAGACAACTCTGGAATACGGTAGTGAACTTCACACTGGACGGTACTGGACTGGAATTCAAACGTTTGTGAAGGGTATTCTTATTATGTTTGGCGAACGTGACTGACCTACAATTGTGGAGTGCTTAGGCAATGAGTATTGTAGCACTTGTGGCGGCTTGGTATTACATGTCGGTGAAAGCTGTGGGGTGCTATATCTCAGACTTTCCAGAATTTACGTCTTAGAAGGACAAGCGTGTGTTGCTCAAGTGAATATATCTTTAAAACAAGTGTTAGAGTCAGTGAACACAGTATTATGAGGTACAGTATCTGCGTAATAGAATACGTGCAAATTAAGAGAATCTACAAGTCGTATTGATACACAGTGACAGTGAAGGGTACTTATATGCATATATGTGCATTGTTCAACGGACCAAATGCAAATGGTGGATTGGTTCTCGGTTTCGTTTTCCCACTTTTTCGTCGTTGTTGATTTAAATATGGAGTTTTCTAGCAGTATTTTGTGTGTATATTATATGTATATTTTGGTGTGTTGATGAGGTGGTCATGCACGGATTTTATAGTTACTGGTAGTTATTTTAGAATCAGTGGAGTTGTTGATGAACCTAGGTGCAGTTCCTACCTATTTAGCCTTGTTCAGAAGGTTAGGTAAGACCTGAAGCAGATGTACCAGTACGCAACTTTTATGTGCATGGCCTGGGAGAGAAAGAATTAATATCATGCTCTATCAAAATTCGAGGGATCCCTTCTGGTGAACTATGGCGCCCATTCTACTGATATTTAGATCAATATTTCATTAATTTAACTTATTTCAATTATTTTATAAAGTTTTTGAATAATTTCATTTGTGATTAATTTATTATTATTCGCAAAAAAGTTACAAATGAAATATTTTGTACTTACCTACCTAATAGGTTGAAAGTCCATTTCGAATATCGCCTTTAGTTTCCTTCCCATTCTATTATATTATAGCATCTATATAAATAAAGTTGTAAGGGGTACGATTTCTGTAATTTATTTGCCATTTTTTTATTTCTATCCGTTTTAAGTCAACTCAGGGCCGTATCAGTGGTTTCTAGCTTTCGTGTCTGTTGGTTTCTCTGTCTGTTTGTCCGCCTGTTCCATAATAACGGCGAAACGGCTGCATAGATCTCTAGCAGACTCCATATTTAGAGAATACTCATCCAGAATCAGGTTCACATATGCATATAATTTAAAAATCACTGCGTAGGCTGGGATTTTATACAAAGATCCGAACGGGATTTTGTCTATTATCTCTTATATTATTGATTTTCTATCATATCCGTAGACAGTATGTGAAACTTCTCTTCATTTTAAACAACTTCTTATGTATATAATTTCGCTTACTCTTGAAATAACGGAGAAAATTACTATCTACTGCGGGCTTCATGCTCTGCATAGTGTGACCGACAACGAACCTACCAGTTACCATGGCAACGTCTCTGGTTGCTTGCCAGCGGGGAAGAACCACAATGCCATTTTCGTCATTATTCCTGTAAAATCGTTGTTCATTGCTTAGAAGGGGAGAGAGATGTCAATCTGTCATCCTGCGGGATATATGCGGAATACCGTTGGGATTACAATCGTCATCGAATAGCACTAAGGGAGGCTGTTCATACTTCAACAGTACTGCGGACTTACGCCATTATATCGCACCGTAAGGTGTTTTATGGCATTTGCTATAACATTCACTGCGTGTCTGTTCTACTTCCGTTCTCTCCCTTTATTTCTTGCCTCTGCCTTGCCTCTTCCAGCTTAAGTTGTAACACCAGAAGTCATCTTCTTCTCTAAGAATCCCTGCACCTAAATATTTCCTGTGTTACCGCTTTCTTAAATCCGTAACTTATATCAGAACAATGTACTGAGGGACATTTCATTTTCCAGTACATCATCTCGGTATTTACATATTTGTCCTATCCGGCTGTCCTCGGTTATATTCCTATTTTCAATTACTGTCCACTTTCTTAACTGTATCATTTTATTCCTTAACTTCTCTGTATGTATGCGAGTGCCATTCACGAAACCTGGACACACTTTCCCTTGAGAAAAAATTCGAAACTGTACAAATGTGTAACTTTTTGGCTCCGAAAAATATCGAAATTTCGAGGCAATTTGATTGACGGTACAGATATTCGTTTCGGGTTATTGGTTGCTGAACGGTAAGTCGTTGAGCACAATTGTTGCTCAATTTGGAGAAATATGCATCTTTGGTCCTATGATTTTTGTCGTTTTTATAAGTTAGATAGTGCTGCATTTATCGATTATAGCCTTTGCTGGCGGGACCTAGTGTTTACAGTGCACTATGTCTTCTGGTATGGGCTAGAGCAATTTTGTTACTTTCATTGATCTGTCTCAGCTTTATCCTTGGCTTTGACAAAATGAAAGTGACTGAGGTATGAGTGATGCTAGTAATGCCATTCCTTCTGCAGCCAGTCCCTGCTATGAATGGTGTGAAAATATTGCCCATAGGGTCGGTTGGTGCATGCATTTCAGTGGGCTTGGCAGACTGATATGTAATCGCAACTTCTGGCTCGGTGAGGAAAGCAACGGGAAACTACCTCACTCCTCATTTCCCTAGTACGCCTCTTCAGTGATGCCTAGTCCATCTATGACAGCTGATGGCGGAGCTGTTGAGGATCCAACCAGCCTTCGGGCTGAGGACTAAACGTACATACACAATCAAATCTCTCCAACTCGATTGTGACTGTCATTAGTAAAAGAGACCTGTCTTTTTAATGAAAATTCCAAATCACAATTGTGATTGGCAGTAGGCAAGTGAGCCTGCCGCTGTAGTAGACACTCACGAAGTCGATTGTTAATAACAGTAGGAAACGTTGTCTGCCATTATTATCAAAACTTGTTGATGCGCACCGTACATCTGAAGCAATTCATGCGGTCCTCCCCGTGGTGTTTCTGTGATAACGCTAAAAGAAATGCAATTTAATATAATATTTCTCACTGCGTGTACAGTAATTTACGTAGAAATTAGTATACATTTTAGAATGCCATAGGGAAGCACGGGTACATTTGATAGTATCATATACAGGAAGTAAGTCTTCCTACTTTCATGAACCATTCTTCTCTTATTCTTCAAGCGATCATTCCTATACCATTTTCTCCTCATTTTGATAATCATCTTCACAACTTTCCTTGTCGTATCGGCTAATGAACACACAATCTTTCACCTGAAGACAATCACGACATAAAACACCACCACCGCCAGTTAACACTGTTGAACAATTTTCCCATATAGCGATGCTCGGCGTTGGTATGGACTGACCAAAATAAGTCTGAATTCATGAATTCTGTCATAATTCGTACAATAAGACTGTTCAGGACATAAGTTATCGGAAACTGTATTCTGTCTGTACAATATTCCCTATGTAGTATTTATCCATATCAATCAATAAATCACTACTGATCTGGTTTTTCCTAGCCTTTTCTTTAATGATATCAAAGAAATTGTAAATTTATTGAACATCACCCTTGGAGAGTTATTGTAATTCCTGACCCCCTTCCTATAAACGAATATTTTCCCCAATTTGTCCTCTTGAATTCCAACTTATCTTCATATTGTGATCTTTCCTACTTTTAAATACACTACTCAAACTTACTCGCCTACTTACTGCATTCCACGACATCTCTCCACTGATAGCTCGAATCATACCCCTTAGTCGAACAGCTCGTTCCCTTCCTCCCAAGTCTTCCTAGCCCAAAACTTTGCTGCATTTATGTAACGCTAACGTTTTATCAAATATCACCCAGAACAAATCGAGCTGCTTTTCTTTGGATTTTTTCCAGTTCATGAATCAAGTAATCCTGGTAAGGGTCCTATACACTGTAACCATACTGTAGTTGGGGTCTTACCAGAGACTCATATTCACTCTCCTTTACAAACTTACAGCAACCCCTAAACAACCTCATAACCATGTACAGAAATCTGTACCCTTTATTTACGATCCCGTTTATGTGATTATCGCAATTAAGATATTTCCTTATATTAACACCTAGGTAATTTTAATGATTCCCATAAGGAATTTTCATTAAAACTGAGAGGACTTTCCCCATTTGTGGAAATCACATTCTGACTTTTAACCCCGTTTATCATCATACTATTGCGTACTGTCCATCTCAAAACATAATAAATGTCATTTTGCAGTTGCTCACAATTTTGTAATTTATTACTCTATACATAATAACATCATCCACAAAAAGCCTTTTCTCTTATTCCACTTCCTTACTCATATCATTTATATATATATAAAACATAAAAGTCCCCTCTTAATTATTTCAGAGTCAGATAAAGCTTCACCTACTCTAATTCTCTGAGATCTACTTTCTAGAAATATAGCCGCCCATTCTGTCACTCTTTTGTCTAGTCCAGTTGCACACATTTTTTTCCAGTAGTCTCCCACGATCCACCGTATCAAATGCCTTAGGCAGGTCCACTAACAGGACCACTAATAACTTAGATATTTCAGAACTGCATTTTAGGCCAGCACGAATAAAATTATATATAGTCTATATTATAGTGTCTTATTCCCCGACCTTAAATACCGATTTTCATTCAATTCTGTTCCCTCATTTTCTGGTGGCTCGGCGTTGTCGTGAATGAAGCAACAAAAGTCTTAATTCATGAATATCTTCGTATCATAGCCAGTACGGTAAAACTGAATAGGACATAAATGTTCGGAAATTGCATTCTATATAACCTTGTTTATGTAGTATTTATCGACAGGACTCTAGTAATATAGATATTTGATACTCAAATCTTAGGCTTTCCCCTAAGCTACCATTTCAACCATCGGGAATGAAATTATTTACTCCTTAAATTGTAGCACCTTAACCCCCGACATTACGTATCGATTTCCATTCAATTATGTTCAGCCATCGCCTCGTGATGCGCGTACATACAGTACATACATACATACATACATACAGATAGACAGACAGACATGATGGAAAGTTAAAACCTGAATTTCCTTCTTACTGTGGACACGGCCATTCTTTTTAAATTCTGGGCAATGCACAGACAACACTCTCGTGTCACTGGGACTGTCACCCTGCAGCGTAGCGAACCAAAAAACTTTGGATTCACCACTAATCTCGGTCAGTTTGGATACGTTCTTTATCAGTCCTTCTCACCCCTGTGCCGATGGGGACTGAAGTTGGATTTAAACGGCATCACAAGACATCTCTGTGACCCAAAAGCTATGGTTCGATACTAATATCGTTCGTTTTCGATTATTTTTACACTTCACCCCTCCCCTGGGAGCGCTAGGTGTGTCATAGCTCCACAGTATTTTTTCCAGTATGTCTTCCAAGTTTGTTTGAGAGCTATGCTGGAATATACACATATGCATCCATAATCTTGGTTATTTTGGATATTCATTTTCACCCCTTCCTATCCGGTAGTCCATTGGGACCGAACTTTGACTTAAACGGCATCCAGCGTGTCACAGTTCATCCCAGAGACACCGAAAACTATGGATTCGATACTAATACTACCGGTCCTTTTCGATTTTTTATTTCACTCCCCTCTCATGGAGGTGCTAGGGTTATATATATCCCCCCACCCCCCACAGTTTCTCCAGACAGTAAGTCATGTGTGTACCAAGTTTGTTTGAAATTGCTCGGGTGATTTAGGAGGTGATGTGGTGCATAAGTTACACACATACATACTAAAGTAGATTATAGCTTTCCTTAGACCAGTCGATATTTCGTGGTAAATATCTATGAAAGTTTTCGGCCTCAAATCTAAATACCTCTTCTCACTGCAAGAATGTGTTTATCCATCTCGCTCGGCCGTGTAGTCGCACGACAGTTTATTCTTTTTCAGACCTTTAGTTCCTTTCTAAAATCTACAATTAACTCAATTCTTGGAAATTTGTATCAATACTAATTTACCGAAGAATATTATAGAACACTGGAATGTGGTTCACTCAGCGTTGTTAAATTATCTGATGAGTTTTATAAGAACGGTAGCAAAAACAACCTAAACTTTCAGGCTGTCTGACTGGGCAGCAGTGGTCTTGTTCATCCATATCCCTTCATGAGAATGTAAAGTGGTTTTACTGAACAATATTGTATGAATACATGAACGAGGTACTCGTTGTATAGTATGCTAATCTTAACCATCTACATATATATTGTATTCGACCTTTCCTTACTCAAGTGCTTTAGAGCTGTTACACATTTGAGAGGCTTATAATTTCGTAGTCATAAGCTCTGTATATTTAATTTGTGAAATATGTCTGAAGATCTGCGATATTGTGAGATTTATGAAGGTGTGTGAATGTACAAATTAATAATGATATGGACTAAGATTAGAGAGTACGTAGCCGTACCTTTATGAGATATAGGCTACAGTCGTAGAATTTTGGAACATTGAAAGTGGGAATTTTTAAAACGCAAAACCACGGGAAAACTTTTCAAGTGTGGTGACTGCAGTAATTGAACTTCCCTTTTCATAGGACCTTGGGTCATTATTAAACAGGCTGAGATACCCTATTCACTGACATTGTTCATTTGAATGGAATTCCGTTCGTTAGTAAAATGCGCATGTAAATACTCCCATAGGAATACATTATGTATCTTGCTACAATTCCCATCCCTCTTCTTTTTTTAGACTCTTGAGGAACTTGGATCCATCCCAGACACACAAGGGGAGACGAGTTGAAGCATAACTGCGATATTTTCACTTAACCGTCATAACTTTACTAACACGAAGGAGTGTTAGCGAAAGTTGAATCTATGGCCAAGAGTTGTCGAGAATTTTTCTTTTAACTTAGCTAAACAAGAGCTTTTACTGCGGGTGATGCTGCAGTGCTCAACTTTATACAACACATTAAACTGAAGAAAGCGATACGAGAAGGGATGTGATTTATGCCACCTCCCAGGAGGCATGTAACAGGATGTTACAATGGCCTCTCAAAAAAGTGATTCCATGGGCTGAACGGAGAGCAGAGTTCACCGCGGCCATATTCATCAACCGTTGTGCTGCGATGTTCCCAACGACAGAAAAGAAAGTCCATTCATCATCCAGAGATGCTATACGGATTATTTTCGTACCCGATATTCTTATTGTTTCAGACTGCATTTAATATGGCTACAAGATCCACCTAGACAACGGTATGATTTGCAGCGAGCATTCTAGGAATTCATGTTACTGGTGTGCAGTGCCTGGAACAGTAATTTCCTAATGCCCTGAATACTATGGAGTGTAAAAGACATCACTGAATACATTGAGATCTTTATTATAATTGGCTGTAAATTTGAAATACATTTTTCGTGCGTTTCTATACTCCAAATCTGTGCAAATTTACTTTGATTTAGTTTGGTCAGGTAACACAACATTTAATTTGATTTATATTCGTTAAATGTCTAGCCAGTCTGAATGGCTCAGACGGATGAGGCGCTGGCCTTCTGAACCCAAATTGGTGGGTTCCATCCTCACTCAGTCAGATGGTACTTGTAGGTGCTCAAATAAGTCATCCTCGTGCGGATAGATTTACTAGCACGTAAAAAACTCCCGCGGAACGACATTTAGGTACTTCCACGTCTCAGGAAACCGTGAAAAAGTTATTAGTGGGTGGTAAAAATTAATAACATTATTATTATTATTATTATTATTATTATTATTATTATTATTATTATTATTAAATGCTTAAGGTAAAGGTACATTTTCACGTTATCCTTATATTTGAGTTTCTACTGATACTGAATTGTGTACAGAATGTATTAGCATTTGCTTGTATGTGTTTATATACTTATTTATGTAAAACGTGTAATTTTAATTAGCATTTAGTAACGATAAGCCGCCTCTGTGGTGTAGTGGTTAGCGTGATTAGCTGCCACCCCCGGAGGTCCGGGTTCGATTCCCGGCTCTGCCACGAATTTTGAAAAGTGGTACGAGGGCTGGAACGGGGTCCACTCAGCCTCGGGAGGTCAACTGAGTAGAGGTGGGTTCGATTCCCACCTCAGCCATCCTGGAAGTGGTTTTCCGTGGTTTCCCACTTCTCCTCCAGGCGAATGCCGGGATGGTACCTAACTTAAGGCCACGGCCGCTTCCTTCCCTCATCCCTGCCTATCCCTTCCAATCTTCCCATCCCCCTACAAGGCCCCTGTTCACCATAGCAGGTGAGGCCGCCTGGGCGAGGTACTGGTCATACTCCCCAGTTGTATCCCCCGACCAAGAGTCTGAAGCTCCAGGACACTGCCCTTGAGGCGGTAGAGGTGGGATCCCTCGCTGAGTCCGAGGGAAAAGCCGAACCTGGAGGGTAAACAGATGATGATGATGATGATTTAGTAACGAGAAAAGTTTCCAGACCTTCAAATAAGATATTAACTTTGCAAATGAAGAGAATAATAAAGAAAACTATTGCAAGTTGGGTCAACTCTTATGTGGATTAAACCTTACTTTCTTCATGATATCCTTCCTTACACCAATCCTATATGGATAGATGTACTCACTATTGTGTGATTTTTTTAGTGGTTAGTAGTATTATATGTCTATTAAATACGATCACAAACACCCATACTCCGCTCTAGAGGAACTGACCAAACGTAGATGAGGACTGTTTCAAACTTAATCACTCTCTGGAAGTTGCAAAACAAAACTGAGCGAACGTTCTTCTGTACGTTATAGCGAAGTGTAAGTCAATTTTAACCTATCTCCTTAGTGCCAAGTTCCACATAGATTAATTTAAATTTTGAATCAGTGTTAAAAGCCGAATATACACTGCCTAAACAGAAAACATGCAACGTCCTCAAGGACTGTATTCACTGGCACCAGGATAGGCCTATAATATGTGCATACATGTGGATTGTGTTAGTGAATCCTTTGTCACGGACATCGGCGATCAGATGGTGCCCAAGAGGCCTGTTCGTACGCACTCTGTTTTGATTCTGCAGGTTAGGTTAGAGGTGAACAGTGTTTGCAACATCCATTCTAGATTACACACACACCCCGCTCCTATTGAAGAACTGCAGCCATATGAACGGAGTGGCATTGTGGGCCTGCAGGAAGGTGGATGGACGTATCGACGGACTGCTGCACACGTTAGTCACAATGTATAGATGGTGCGTCGCTGCTGTTTTTGCAGTGATCTGTGGAACATTCCGACACCCGTAAACTAGGCTCCAAACGTCCGCGTAGTGCTGACGCACGTCAAGATCTACGCATTGTGTGATCAGCACTAGCCGAAAGACCACCATCCAGGAACGAAATCCGGTCACCTGTTACAACAAGGACCGTTGGGAACCGTCTGCTTGCAGCAGGATTACGATCACCGGTATCACTTGCCAGGCCGCCACTGACGTCACGACACCGCTAATCACGGCTACTCTGGTGTTGTGAAAGGTTCAACTGGAGAGGGGAATCGCCCTCTGTTGTCTTCAGTGACGAGAGTAGGTTCTGTCTGTATGCAAGTGATGGATGTGTACGTGAGCGGCGTAGACTAGGTGAGCGGCCTATTCCAGAGTACATTTGTGCACGACACCCAGGTCCCACCACAGGCTCATGGTTTGGAGGAGGACAGTTACAACTCACAGTCACAGTTAGTGTTTCTGCAGTGCCCGCTACATTGCACCGGTCGTTGTCCCCGTGCTACTGCCATTTCTTCGACAGGAAGGTGATGTGCGTTTTCAGTAGGACAATGCACGTCCACATACAGGTACAAGAACTGCCCTGGCCAGGAAGTTCACCGGATCTATCTCCAACTGAACACGTACGAGGCATGATGAAGCAAGAACTTACGCTTTCTCCAGAGCCTGCAAGAACCATTACCGAAAATTATCAAAATGAACAAGATGTTCGGGACGATCTATGGCCGTATCCCATTTGGTACCTACCTTAATATTATTTTGCACGTGCGAACAAACGCCTGCATTGTCGCTAGATGGGGGTACACTGTGTATTTTGGCACCCTTCACTGTGACATGTGTGTTTCATTTGGTCTGAATTTGTAATCTTATACTTCTGTCACATCGTTTGTGGATAAAATGACGTTGTCCTTGAGGATGTTGCACGTTTTTTGGCAGTGTTATTCCCTCGCGTACGTTATAAGTACAGATTTTTAATATTCGAAATTCGACGGAGCTAATGACTAGTGGCTGATAAAACACTGCACTAATGACCGCTGAGGTGCGGAAAATGAAACTGGTGCTGAACGTGACAGGTGCTTTCAAGTATTTGATTGTTTTTATTCCTTCATCAAACGACAAAGTTTTTCACTCTCAGACTCGTGACCTAACCATGTGCTTGAAATTATTTTACATTCTATTGCTTGTGCTATGAAATGGAAGATCCTCAACAGTTGTGAATTTTAGTATCATCCAGCATTTTCAGGAAGCAGTCTGCGAAATTCACCCTATATCCTGAATACAATCTAGACGTTGGTCTGTTGTTATACGTAGGTATGAGAGTTGAAATTTAGTTATTTAGGTCATAAGTGTTAAAAATGAGGTTATATGAATGAGTTCAGTTGTTCGAATTTCGAATGCGTGAAACACTTTCGTAAGATAGTTTACCTCATACTACATGAAATTATTTAATTAATACGAAGTTGAACACATGATGGTCACTCCACGACCCAACATTGAAAAACTTCAGGACCAACCATTCAAATAAAATCCTCATTTCATGACCCACGATTCAATCAGTACTCTCAGTTCATGGTGCAGTATGCTTCGTTGAGGACCATCATTCAGTCAGTATGCTCATTTCATGGCCCAGCATTCAAATAGTCTATTCACTTCATGGCCCACCATTCAAACACAATGCTCAGTTCAGAGCCCACCATTCAAATAATCTATTCACTGCATGGCCCACCATTCAATCAGCATGCTCAGTTCAGAGCCCACCATTCAATCAGTATGCTCAGTTCAGAGCCCACCATTCAATTAGTCTATTCACTTCATGGCCCACCATTCAATGAGCATGCTCAGTTCAGAGCCCACCATTCAAATAGTCTACTCACTTCATGGCTCATCATTCAAACATTATGCTCAGTTCAGAGCCCACCATTCAAATAGTCTACTCACTTCATGGCTCATCATTCAAACATTATGCTCAGTTCAGAGCCCACCATTCAAGCAGTATGCTCAGTTCAGAGCCCACCATTCAATCAGTATGCTCAGTTCAGAGTCCACCATTCAAATAGTCTACTCACTTCGTGGCTCATCATTCAAACATTATGCTCAGTTCAGAGCCCACCATTCAAGCAGTATGCTCAGTTCAGAGTCCACCATTCAAATAGTCTATTCACTTCATGGTATACCAATCAAGCAGTATGCTCAGTTCAGGACCCGCCATTCAAATAGTCGACGCCATCCATGAATGATTCGATATCATGCACAATCAGTCAATAGAAACACTGACTCACCCAAATGACTTAGTGTAGCCATCTCCATGCTTTGGAAAAGGTTTCTGACGTTATGTATTACGCTGGAAGAGTTGAGTGCGGAAAGTAACTTCATTCTAGGTATATTGTTGTCATCAAACATCTCGCCCTATGAATTTATTATAGGCTACCTAGATGACGTCGGAACCTTCTCTCAGTCTAAGGTTAAAGGGAATAAATTCATCCTTGTTTGTGCTGATGGTTTCACACGGTTCTCTTGGTTATTTCCAAGTAAGCTGGCAACTATTCAGTCCATCATTTCTTGCCTTGATACTATTTTTGCTTCTTCGGGTTCTTGCCAATACATAGTCTCTGATAATGCCAAGGCATTCACATATAATTTATTTCGCAAATCCATCAGCCTATTACCCACAACTATCTCTAGCTGAGCGTGTTAAACGTAATCTTTGATCTGCTTCGATCGCTTTTCATCACGAAAACCATTCTAGGTGGGATAGTTCACTGCATTGGTTATCTTTTGCATTCACTCGGCGGTTAAAGTGTCACACAAGTTTCCACCTGCATCTCTTATGTTTAAGTTCGTTTCTAATACTCCGTTGTCTGATTTATGGTCAATCAATGAGATTTTGCCAGAGACAATAGACCCCGATAATATCAGGGACCTGTGGAGGAAAGCCAAAAGTAACCTTAAAGCTTCTCATGAGAAAGTGAGAGAGAGATATGATCGTGGACGGTGACCCACAAATTTAAAGTTTGGGGACAAGGTAAAAAATTTCGTTCCTGCAGGCAAGCTTGCCCCCAGATTTCATGAACCATGCATTATTCTGGATTTTTAACACCTGTCACCCTCTTGGTGAGTAACCCCGACACAGAGAGGATTTTTAGGGTTCATCTGTCCCAAGTAAAACCAATATAAATCTAGGTTCAGTATTGGCCACCAAGTGATGGCACTACTAAGTTAATTATATTTCTTTCCTTAGCATGTTTCAATCTTAAGTTTGAAAGAGGAGGCCTTCTTCCCCTGTCAACAGTGAAAAGTTTCTGATGTACCTTTTTTGTTTTCCACCTCTTGTAAAAACCTTCCCTTCAGCATTTTTTCCTCCTACTCTCTGCCATTACCTTGTCCCTGCCTCCAAACCTGAGCCTGGATTCCACTCACTCGTCCTCGATGCGGCCTGCACTAACAGCACCACCAACCAGAAACCAAAAACAAACTCTCTCCATAAAATCAGTTACTGTTGCCCAGGAATTTATTGTTGCAGTGCCCTGATTTAATCTGAGGCTATGTCATAACGACTGGCGAGAGGTGGCGGCACGAGGCAAGGGCCCACTCGTTCCAGGCCAGTCTCGTTCACTACGGCAACTTGGGCACTATCATTAGTGGCAAAGCCTGAGATGCGGCACCACAACCGCCCATTTCATCATTGGGAAGAATTCCATATTTGGTCTGTAGTGACCATCGCCATGGCTACCCCTCTCGAGGTTGAGGGAAAGATGTATCTGAGGGTACTTGGGGGGTCAGGGGGACCTTACTCTGGCCTTGGAAGTGGCATCCGCCCTTGCCGTCAACCTTGGTCATAACTAATTGGACTTCTAAAACTTCACAAATTACATCAAGACTGATTTTCTTCAATATGCCTTATGATTGAAATCTCCATCAAGAAATTTTCTTTCTTCATTTCCTAAATTAAAAATTTTCTAAAATGCTAAATTTCAAAAAATGTATCAACCGTGGAAGGTTTTTCTGGAGTAGAGGTCTGTACCGGAGGTACACCCACTTCGTACATTCAAACTGAGTGCCTTTTAGAAGGCCATCTGTAATACGATCAGTGAACTGTCCATCTGAAGAGGTTTCGAACTTTATCTTCAGATGTCTCTATTGTCAACTTATGTGCCCCGGCTGGTAAGAGTGTGGATAATTAATTCTCAAGATAATTTTGCTATTTATCAGTTGGCTAAACTGTAATGCTGTAGATTCGTTTTTGTGTTCTCAGGTTACTAGCAATGCTATCCCTACCTTCTTCACGAAAATGTTCAACCAATCACACATTTTGGATATTTATTAAATCAGCCAATAGAAATTGGGGGTGTGCACAGGTCTCCGGTCCAGAGATATCTGGTACCTTCCTCTCCGATATAAAAGCTGGGACCTTTTGGGCCATGTTGTATTTTCCATCGCTCCAGTCAAGAGGTATAGTGTGTGTTTGGGAGGCAGGGACAAGCCTCGCTTGTCATTGGAAGGCCCACAAACTTGAGGTAATGGCAGACATCTTTTAATCATGTAATAGTCTCAGAAAGCTAACTTGAGGGGAAGGTTTCAAAATTCTTTATTAATTTAAATCTCAATCTTTTCAATGTAATTTTTAAAACAAGTCTAAGGACTTTATTCTAAGGGAATGAAGAGTGTGAACCCTCGTTTAATTCGTATTCAATTTGGTATTGGGGTGACTATGATTTTGTAAAATTTAATATTTATATCTTCTTTCGTAATGTAATATTTTTCTCCATCTATTCACCTCTGTAGTATAGGCTTAGCCTCTGTATCTTTGGGCCATGAGCCCATTCAGGGTTTTCAAATGCTTTCAAGTGTATTTCAAAGGAGTGCAAGTGTTCGGCTAGCATTTCTTCTTCTTTTTTTACGGCCGATAACTTAAACCTTTTCTCCTGATCACTAAGGCCGTGTAGGATGGGCACTTATTGCCTGTGCTAAAGTTTAACTATTTCTATGTAACTTAGACTGTCGAGCGTATAATACAGTGAAAATTGTTTGTATTTGATGCAACGTAAAATTTGAATTGTGCCTTGGAGAGGCTTGAAGTTTGTAAATTTTGGAGCTCAGTCTACCAGAGGGTAATTCTGAGGAGCAAAGATGCTCTTTTCAACTATGTACCTTGGGAGCTACTAGCTTTTTCTCCAATTCTTTGTGTTTTAGGATCATTATTGTTACTAGAGCTGATGAGCTCACCTTGTTCATCCAACTATTATTTTCGTATTGTTATTCTAAGTTTGAATTCAGAAAAAACGGGAAAGGAATACGATTTTAAAATGTTAGAATTTTAAATTATACTTTGTTCTTTTCTCTGTCCGCCCATTCACGCGTGCACCTTCTTACACGTCTGTGCTCCACGGAAACTCCGTAAAATTATTATTATTCAATATATTAACGCCTGTATGCCTGAGCTACTGCTTTTTGATGGCATGAAAGTGTGTATTACACATCTCTCAATAAGTTCACGTAAATATACAATTAAATGGAAACTAATGTCTATGAAAATGTTAAACTCTCCTATGTGACATTAGCTCTAACTGAGGTCAGATCCAGATTTTCACAGCACGCTCTATAGACAATTCTCGTGTCACAAATACCACTAACAAAAATGCTGTATATAGGTATAGTGATGAGATAGACAAGGTGCAATAAATTTAAACTAAACTGGGGTAAAACCAATCGATAAATGCATTGAACACAGGAAGAAACAACAGTGATGAATTCAAACCATGTTACCCCTCGTACAAAAGAGATAGACTTCAGTTTTTATTCCTGGAATTAGACATTTATAAACAACGCCAATACATCAAGGAACCTGGTGATACCGCGGGAATAACACCAGTTTAGACCATTGTTAGAGTGAGATACATTAAATATAAGTTAATATTTTAATATAAGTCTAAGTGTTTTGTGGGGAGCCTCCGTGGCTCAGACGGCAGCGCGTCGGCCTCTCACCGCTGAATACCGTGGTTCAAATCCCGGTCACTCCAAGTGAGATTTGTGCTGGACAAAGCGGAGGCGGGGCAGGTTTTTCTCCGGGTACTCCGGTTTTCCCTGTCATCTTTCATTCCAGCAACACTCTCCATTATCATTTCAGAGCATTTATCACTCATTAATAAACCATATTGGGAGTGGCGACCCCATTGTAATAACAGCCTATTTATGTTTCATTCATTACATCCCTGACCCGGTCAATGACTGGAAACCAGGTTTTAGGTTTTCATTTTTCTAAGTGTTTTGTAAAATTGTTAGTATTCTAAATTATGTCTCATCGTAAGGTAGGTCTGGAGAACATTTTATATGTATATCTGGGCTTATCACTTTTCTCTATATTGTCCATATTTCTGATCGGAATTTTGGTAAATAAATAATGCTAATGAATATTTTTCTATGAATGGTTAGTACAGACAATTAGTTTTTCACCTTGGTAGTTGACACTATGGTGACTGCCATACCGTATAGTTCTGATTATATTAGACATGTTTGTGAAATTAATAACTGGTTCGATAGAAGGCAATTCTGTTTTAGGAAAGGTTATTCCACTGAAGCTCAACTTGTAGGATTCCAGCAAGATATAGCAGATATCTTGGATTCTGGAGGTCAAATGGACTGTATCGCGATTGACATGTCTAAAGCATTTGATAGGGTGGATCATGGGAGACTACTGGCAAAAATGAGTGCAATTGGACTAGACAAAAGAGTGACTGAATGGGTTGCTATATTTCTAGAAAATAGATCTCAGAGAATTAGAGTAGGTGAAGCTTTATCTGACCCTGTAATAGTTGAGAGGGGAGTTCCTCAGGGCAGTGTTATCGGACCTTTATGTTTTCTTATATACATAAATGATATGAGTAAAGGAGTGGAATACGTGGTAAGGCCTTTTAGGATGATGTTATTCTCTATAGAGTGATAAATAAGTTACAAGATTGTGAGCAACTGCAACGTGACCTCGAAAATGTTGTGAGATGGACAGCAGGCAATGGTATGTTGATAAACGGGGCTAAAAGTCAGGTTGTGAGTTTCACAAATAGGAAAAGTCCTCTCAGTTTTAATTACTGCATTGACGGGGTGAAAGTTCCTTTTGGGGATCATTGTAAGTACCTAGGTGTTAATATAAGGAAAGATCTTCACTGGGGTAATCACATAAATGGGATTGTAAATAAAGGGTACCGATCTCTGCACATGGTTATGAGGGTGTTCAGGGGTTGTAGTAAGGATGTAAAGGAGAGGGCATATAAGTCTCTGGTAAGACCCCAACTAGAGTATGGTTCAAGTGTATGGAACCCTCACCAGGATTACCTGATTCAAGAACTGGAAAAAATCCAAAGAAAAGCAGCTCGATTTGTTCTGAGTGATTTCCGACAAAAGAGTAGCGTTACAAAAATGTTGCAATGTTTGGGTTGGGAAGAATTGAGAGAAAGAAGAAGAGCTGCTCGACTAAGTGGTATGTTCCGAGCTGTCAGCGGAGAGATGGCGTGGAATGACATTAGTAGACGAATAGGTTTGAATGGCGTTTATAAAAGTAGGAAAGATCACAATATGAAGATAAAGTTGGAATTCAAGAGGACAAACTGGGGCAAATATTCATTTATAGGAAGGGGAGTTAGGGATTGGAATAACTTACCAAGGGAGATGTTCAATAAATTTCCAATTTCTTTGAAATCATTTCGGAAAAGGCTAGGAAAGCAACAGATAGGGAATCTGCCACCTGGGCGACTGCCCTAAATGCAGATCAGTATTGATTGATTGATTGATTGATAGTGCCAAAACGTTCATAAACTTAACCAAGCAAGATATCACTGAAAGGAGGAGGATATTTATGATACACTAGGTTACGTAATATCTATAGTAGGTCCTGACCCCGAATGGGTCTTATTGCTCATTACCAATTATACGCACCCCTTCTTGGGGTAGCACTTATACAGCAGTTAATATCCCGACGCTCGGCCATACTTTTCCTTTGAAGGGACGCATTATACGTCGTTGATTATGAGGGACGTGTTAGCTTTTTCATACTATGAGCTTGCTAACTCCCGAAGTGTTATTCAGATTCGTAGGATGAATGACATTTGAAATGTTTGTCATTTTGATGAAATTTGCTTTCTCATCCATTCGATTTCTCAGTATCTTAGGTACTATATATCCATACCTAACACCAGCTCAATCAGGATGATCGCGAAATGATCATTTTAAAACATTACATGATTTCTTGAAATGACTTCTTGAAATAAACATAGCAGAAAGTACCCGTCGTTAAGTTACACACAGCTTAGGCTATAATAAAGATGTCAGTCTAATCATTGTCAACTTGGCCTCCCTCTACTTCTGTTACCTTACAAGGCCTAGTCCACTATTTTCCCAGGTAACATGTCCTTCTCCATTAGCTTTGCTTGACACTACCCTCACCACCACCATCGGTTGGTACATAGCCGACTTGATGCGTCACGCTAGGTAGCTCCTTACCAGCCTTGGCAATCGGGTTCACGCACTGTAATCGCATAGCTCGACACGTGGCGCTGGCGGCCTAAGATTTTGGGGTAGAAATGCAGACTCCTCAATGCAAAAGATATTGGCTTTGACTGCCGATTAATCATGATTTAGAGGCGTGGATAATGTTATATAGGTTAATACTGTTAAAATTATTAATCCTAAAGATTTTTTGTTGATATTTGCCAAAATAATGTCTTGAAAAGAAACTGCATAGAGATGGAGTAGTCCAGCTGACGTTCTGATAGTGACTTTGACTGCCAATTTATATTAATTTAGAGAAATGTAGTAGTATGTTACATTGACTAATACTGTTAAAATGATTAATCTTATAGGCTACATTTTTCATTGATATTTGCCAAAATAATGTCGTGAAATGAAACTGTCGAGGGATGGAGTAGTCCTACTGACGTTCCTTAATTGTGAGAAATAATAGTTATTAATTTTGTTATCCATATCATTTAGATACATAGCAGAATTTTAACAATACGTATGTCTTCTGATTTCGTATGTATGTATGTTGAGTCTTCAGCCCTAAAGCTGGTTGGATCCTCAACAGCTCCGCCATCAGCTGTCATAGATGGCCTAGGCATCACTGAAGAGGCGTACAAGGGAAATGAAGAGTGAGGTAGTTTCCCGTTGCTTTCCTCACCGAGACAGAAGTTGCTATTACGTATCAGTCTGCCAAGCCCACTGAAATGCATGCACCAACCGACCCTATGAGCAACGTTTTCACACCATTCATAGCAGGGACTGGCTGCACAAGGAATGGCATTACTATCATCGCTCATACCTCAGTCTCTTTCATATAGTCAAAGCCAAGGGTAAGACAGAGACACATCAATGAACGTAACAACATTGCTGTAGCCTATACCTGAAACACCAGGTCCTGCCAGCAAAGGTAATCCTTCTGATGTTAATCTGGAGATTAAGAGTCAATGTTCAACTACAGTTTTAAAATTCGTTATGTGATGCTATATAGAACGGGGTTTGGTCAAAACAAAAAAGTCTTATCTTTTCTACCTAAATATTCAATATATATATACAGTTTCAGATTACGTTTCATTCATACCTTGCACTATAATGCTGAATAAAAATTCAGTAAGAGAACAGTATTTCGTGTAAATATTTGGTAAACTGTGCATTGCTCAGGTAACACTTAGCTTCATACGTTGGCCTTACGTTCAGAAGAGTAATGGTTCCTACTTGTCAGTGTTTAACCCTTAACTACTGACGTTTTCATTTTTTGCATAGTTACTGACGTGAAGTCCCACGGACCACTATTGGATATATGGGTTAGAAAATGCCAAAGTTGTAATTTCGATGTATTAACTATATATTCTAATAAAACAAACGTTAATGAAAATACATAAAATTTAAGCAGATAATAGCAATATAAAGCACCGAAAATAATACTTGTAAGGTTGCAGGTTTTACGGTACAAAACGAGAGGCTTCGGAAATATTTGATAATTCACAGTATTTAATACATCGTCAGAGCCAGGGTCCCTGCATGTCACAATCTAAGCACTATCCAAGTGCTTGGGAAACTGAACCTCAAGACTCTTTCTGCTCGGAGGAAAGTAGCCGACCTAAAGCTGCTATACAAAGCAGTTAACGGTCTGTTTAGGTCTCCAGATTTAGCTTCCTTATTCCCCCTTCACGTCCCATCCCGTAATACCAGAATGAAGACCCTATTCCATATTCCTTACTCCCGGCTTTCTCTCACCCAAAGGTCCCTTTCGGTACGTATTCCAGCAATGTTTAATACATTATCTATCAACAACAACCTAGATCTCTTCGTAACGTTTCCTTCCTTCTGTCATGATATTTATCATATAACTTAATTTTACTTCTTGTTCTTTCCCGTTCTGCTCCTGTATTTTTCTGTAAATGTATTTTTCTTTGTTAATAACGTTGTTTATGTAAATATGTATTATATACAATTGTACATTTTTCATTGTGTATATTTGTGTCCTTTTTAAATATTTATATATCTTTAATTTTAGATTCATATCTATTGTACATAGCTCAGATCGTTGTAATTCGGCGTTATGCTGTTGCTGATCCTGAATAAATAAATAAATAAATAAATAAATAAATAAATAAATAAATAAATAAATAAATAAATAAATAAATAAATAAATAAATAAATAAATAAATAAATAAATAAAAAATATTTACCTAACTGGATCCTAAACGTACTGTCCACATAATGGAGCATATTTGAATGTACTTAAAAAGTTTACCAGCGTAAGCTCAAAAGAACCTGCAGCACTTACTTCCATCTTATCTTTCTATAATGCAATTGAGACACACTTTCTTGGTGTATTCTAAGCAGACCGGATGTTTGCACACATGGCACAGGTAACTTTATTCCCGTTTTTTCCCCCGGGTGGACAGAGGAAACAGGTCTTCCGGAATTCTCTTGCCAACTTTTCATTACTGGTAACTACAGGGTGTGAAGCAAGTACTGTTCCCGTAACACGTGCGATAGCTAACCTCAATTCTCGAGGTAGTTTTGTGTTCAGCAGCCTGTCCTTTAGATGAGGTTCCAACAGCTGCTTAGCTGAAAACCAATCTAGATCCTTCATTTCTATCTTTGCACGACTGGTGTATAATGTATGCATTTACACAACGTATGCCAACAATACGGAATAAGTTAACCATAGGCCAACGTCGTGTTCGACTGCTTGGGTTGTACTTGGCACATTATTCATCCATCGTATCATCGCCACATTTCGTGGTATTGTAATACTCTATAATTTCTTCCTTACCAGAATTCTCATCAGTACCTTTAGAATGGTGCATGGTGGATATCAGCAAGACAGCTTTGCCTCTCTTAGGTACACGAGATAACAGGGTAATGTCTTTTGTAATGCCACATAAAGAACTTCCAACTGCTCTCTTATGATCAGGCAAGAAGTCATTTGGCAACTCCTTTTCTATTTTGCTTCATGGTTCCGATCACAGTCAAGCCCCTTTCTTCCCCCATTATTAGCGATTTCCAGGGACATATACCAGTTGTCTTTGGTAATGTTCCTATTACTTCCTTTCAATGGTTTGCATAACTGAACCACAGTCTGCGTGGGAATACCGAGTTTCATCTCTTCAGGAGAAAGGCCTATGCTATCAGTCCCTTTTCCGCAGTGCAGGTGTGAATTATATAGATAGCTGGTCCTTGAATCAGCTAAGCAGCATTTTCAGCCCATACTTTTTTGGCTTAGATGGAGTGGACATTTTGAATTTACACCTTCCCCTGAAAGCCACAAGCATCTCTTCAACAATAGCATTCGCACCTGAAATATAGGCTTATTGACAATTTATATTGAATTTCTGCATTATATTTGATATTGCTGCTGCACGATTTGTCTCTTTGCGGACATTCCTGTCTTCGGCATTGTCAAACCTTAGACAGTTCTAATGTGCACAAAATCTATCACGGGACATGCCAAGCCTAAATATTTCTCTTCCTGTCCATCGCTATTAAAATTTGACCCGATGTCCTCATTATTTGATTTGAAAACCGAGCTATACAGATGTAGTGCAAGAAAACCACCAATTTCAACTGAAGTACAAGGTTTTAGTTCTGGCCTGTCTTCCTTGACATATTTATGCCTGACCTTATCTAATTTCTTGTTTGTCCAGGTTCCTATTTCATGTGTGATATCTTCACTCAAAATCAGCTTAAAGGTAGAAAGTGGATCCATTTTATCGTTTTGCCTCAGATGGAAACACAGTGATGCTATCTTCACTTTATTATGAGCTGGAATTCTAACATTCCTTTTCGGTTCTGTCGAAGACCATTTGAAACAATTTCTTCCATAAAAGTAGTTTGAAGATTCTTCTTCTTCTTCATTGTTGGACAAGTCTTCCTTCATTTCATCACCACTGGACTCTGATATATTCGAGTCAGTGTTATGGTCACTTTGGATATAGTCTTCATCTTCATTTTCCGAAGATGATAGTTCACACTCATCATCCGAGATATTTTGGAAAATGCGAGCCACTTTCTTCTCAAAACACGGAGCAGACAATCTAATCCTTGATGGACCTGGGTTATCGCCCATATTCTAGTTAAAGGAGAACGCCTATTCTTCACTATCACATATAATGACACAACTACTGACGTGAGGTCCCAGCGACCGCGCTAGTACAGTAATCAACTCCAGACAACACTGGCAGCTCCGAATACAGCGGCAACACTCAAAGGACAGAAAGTTAGGAAGCTAGACAGAGATACAGGTTTTCAAGGCCACTGATGCAAGCGAGGGGTGGAGTGATAGGAGCAGCGCGGTCCTATGGACCTCACGTCAGTAGTTGAGAGTTAAATGTTAAAGTTCATATTTCTTGTATACAAATGTGTTGTTACTGTCATGTGGCAAATATGACTCCACCTAAAGGATTATTCAATGTAGCGGTAATAAATTCCCGAAAATAGAAACGGAAAACTATTAATTCATACAAACTTAGGTGTTTCAGTCATCCTTGTGTTTTTAATGTCATTTCTGCCTCAGGCATATCTTCGCTTTATACTAGTTGTTCTACAGTGAAACTGATATATGAAAAATTGCCTGTATCTTCGTTTTTGGCTGTTGAACAGCTTGCATCAGGTTTTAGAAAATAATGATGTTATTTTCTTTACGTCCCACTAACTACTTTTAAGGTTTCTGGAGACGCCGAGGTATCGGCATTTAGTCGCGCAGGTATTATTTTACGTGCCAGTACATCTACTGCCACGAGGCTGACGTATTTGAGCACTTTTAAATACCACCGGACTGAGCCAGGATCTAACCTGCAAAGTTGGGGTCAGAAGGTCAGCGTCTCAACCGTCTTAGCCACTCAGACCAGCATCAGGATTTTGAGAATGATAAGCAGCTTCAACTCTTTTGCGTTTCTTGTGTGAGAAAATTTTCTTCGATGACTCTTGGTACTAGTCACTTCAAAACTAGGATAGTTAGGGAAACTTTCTTTAGTAATCTTCTACTTTTGCTTACAAATGAATTATCATGTTCATTGAAATGAAGGATACAGATAACAGAAGAAGGAGAATTAATGTTACAGACAAAGTTAACGCGAGAAATTGTTTTGAGCCACTCCTTAGTTTTGTCCTGGTCTACAAGGAATTTGTGAAATGATAGTGTGTCTCTGCTCTTCATCCTGTTCGAAGTACAAAATGTCACACAGCAATACATGCTCGAATATTTCCAAACACACTTTAAGAAAAACAAAACACTACACTACACAGTTTAAAAGAACGAATTAGCGCATTGATTAGATTTCTTGTTTAGGACGAAGTTACGGCGAGAAATCACCTTGAGCCACACAATAAATAGTTCTGTTCGAAGTACAAAAAGTGCACAACAATATCAAATATTCCAAGATTTGCAAAGATGAATTAAAAAATCAAATTACAACACTTCACAATAAAATATAAATTAATTAGCGCGTAACTATCAACTCTGAATAACAAGCCAACCAACACCTCATCACGAACACATTACTAACACTTACGACCGTAAAACAATGTAAATGAAAATGGAAATGTGGTAACTTACGGTATGTAACTTTTTCAGTAATTTAGGCGGCCAGTGCTCCAGCGGCATTGTGGAGAAACTTCCCAATTTCTGCTTTATGCTGAGCTTCGCAAGCGATTTTCAAGGCCGGTATAAGGACCTCAGCGAGGGATCCACTCGGCCGTGGTTGGTACGTACAGCTTCGTCTGAAGCCCTGAAGATGGCTTACCGTAGTCTGTCATTTTCACACCAGGCAAATGCTGGGTCTATATCTTTATTAAGACCACAGCCACTACCTTCCCTACTCTAGCTTTTACCCATCCTTCCGTCGCCGGAAACATTCGTGGTCCTGGTGCGAAGTTAATGTAACTACCACACATTTCTGAGTACGTAAGTATTTCTGTGTGATTGAGATAAGCGCTTCCATGACTCCACAATCGCAACTAGCACTGTAATATCCTTTAGTGGTGGTGGTGGTGGTGGAGGCAACCATCCTCTATATAATGTTAATCAGAGAAAACTTAAAGAGATTCGACAATTTCAAAAATGAAGATATCAGCCAACGAAAGACAAGAGTCACGATAGGCGTGAAAATGAAAGACTCCCAAAGGCCTCGAATGATGTAATACCGTCGAGGTCTGAAAAGAACAAGAGTTGACCAAGAGAGGTCGGACAGGATAGATGAAGGTGAGGAGCCTGGCACAAGTAATAATAGGCGTAACCTTCATTTCCATGGCTCTACCATGAAAGCAATAACTATAGTATCTAGTCTGCTCCTCTTTCCCTGCGACGGCGAAACAATTTGCATTCTATGTAATCTACAATCTTCCAAAAACCCTCACAGAAGTACAGTTGATCAATCAAAAATTGATGCATGGAAAAAGTTGACTTCCGTATCATGTATCGTCCTCCATTAAGGCGGTACACTTACAACAAAAAGTGATGCAACTCGCCCAGTTTTAAACGACACGTTATCGAAGAAATGCGGCTGTCCGGATATCAGTATGACATAAAATAATACAACGAAGTAGACAAGAAACTGCCATGATGGTTAAATAAATATGTAAATTGAGGAACACGCCTGGTAAGTGAAGCTCGATGTGAATCACTTCACGGCGTGTTAATATTAGATTAGGGAAAAGACCTTGGTTATCAACCAGAAAATCTGGGGCTCGAATACTGCTATCGGCGAGATTTCTTCTACGGTTTTACCGGGCGAGTTGGCCGTGCGGTTAGAGTCGCACGGCTGTGAGCTTGCATCCAGGAGATGGTTTTCCGTGGTTTCCCATTTTCACACCAGGCAAATGCCGGGGCTGTACCTTAATTAAGGCCACGGCCGCTTCCTTCCAACTCCTAGGCCTTTCCTATCCCATCGTCGCCATAAGACCTGTCTGTGTCGGTGCGACGTAAACCCACCAGCCAGAAAAAAAAAATCTTCTGCGGTTATCTATGTGATGAAGCACTCCATCCTAAAATTAGGTTTCGTTACATTTCAGTTCTAGGATATGATGAGGTGATGAATGGTTCTCAATTACAAACACTTTTTCCGTTTAGATTCTACATTATCTGAAAACTACAACACCAACATCAACAATAAATCATCCATTATAAGGAGACAAAAACAACGTACGCTTTGCGTAAGCATGTATATGACAGTGCAATATGTCCTGATACCAGTACAATTTTAGTCTTTGTGTGGTGTGTAAATAATAGTGACTCAGAATATTTCAGGCTATAAATGATAATTAATTAAGGTTGCCATATTTTATAAGAAATCATTCGAGGTTAGGCATTCGATGTAGAAAGTTGGGAGTGCAAAATTCCTGGAATTAATTGTAATTGAAATATTTACACCTTCTGAGATGATATTTGTGAATTAAAAAAGCAAAAATCAAAACAAAAATATAACTAGGCTCCATTTTAATTAAGCTGTATTCTATATCGTAACTGTTAACAGAGGTTGAACCTGAGGAGTTCGTCCTGTAATGTGTAATCGTATTCAGCCAGTTAAATCCCTGGAATCACACCCTAGTTTTCCAAGGTTTAAGCTTGGATATATTTACTACACGATTCCTACCCAATCTAACTTGTATTTACCACTTGTGATGCGTGAGTGAATCAAACTCAACATGCTTGCTTTTGACAGGACTCAAATCCCTCAAGCGCTTCCCATGCGCAATCATTATACGGCAATTTAACAGACCGTATGCGGTGCGTTCTGGAGTTGGAGAGTGAAGGGTGCAAAGGATTGGTTAGTTAACTACACAGCGAAGGGTTGAAAAAAGAAACATCTTTCCAATGCAGTTCTTTAGAGGCCTTCATTGAAATCGTAGATCGTATTAAGTCGCTATCGCAGATATAAGAGGAAGGAATAATTTGCTCTAGTTGGGACCACAGACAACTTGAACATAACTATCTACCATACAGGTATTTCAGTCTCTGTACTGTACCATATCCTAATCTCGGCCTAGCTCAGGGGTAGAGCCGCGTGGTGCGTCTAAATAGGATCAATAGCAAATAAAAAATATCTAATATATAAAATACACTAAAATATATGGACAGGTAATACGTACATCTGCCTGCAGTCATTTCTTGATGGTTACAGTACTTTTGCATCCATCTCTTGGCAGAGGCCAGAGCAAAGTGTAGCTTCCACTGAAGTCCCAGTCTCATCCATGGCTGTGACAATATGGAAGCTGCTGGGGTATGGGTGGTGCTGATTAATGACATTCAGAGCACGACCAGTGCGTCTGAGTGTCATGAAAGGTGTTGCACTTAGGGTTAGTTGTGCTACAATAGCACTGTCTGGCCCAGTGAGGAAAGCAATGGCGAACTACTTCACTTCTCATCTTGCCTAGTACGCCTCATTTTGGTACTGCCATTGGTTTTTGTGGTTTCCCTATAACTGCATAGCCTTTGGTGATGCTATTTGAGGATCCAACCAGCCTCTGGGCTGATGACCTAACAGACAAACAGAATACTTTCATAAATCTAGTGTATGAGAACTCTAAAAAGCGGGTAAAATGGATTTATTGTACTAAAGCATAAAAAGAAACCACAGCTAACGAAAAAATCAAATAAAACCACCGAACACTGGTTGTGTCAAACAAAGAAAATCACACGAATTTTTACACAAATTACAATTATGAAACAAATCGTTTATAAACGATGCGGGTAAGGAACCAGAGATATTTAGGGAGATTCATATGGAATAGAATATGGAAAAATTTACATATTTTGGTTGCGCGCTTTGTTAAGTCCCTAGTTCTTTGACTCAGGGCTCGATTTCCTAAACCGTTCACTATATGCGACAGTAATACCCGATCCACTAGTAATGATCAAGACTACATACGTATTCCGAACACTCGGACACAAACATATCAAGTACTTGTTCAGGGCTGCATCTTAATCACCCTTCCAAAATTGTCACAGATTCTACTATATGGGTCCGAACCCATGTTCACAGATGAGGTCATAACCTCCGTTCCAAAAAATGGCCATCGGGCTAGGCGTCCCCATTATCTAATAAATGACAACTTTACAACAAAGAAATAACACACTGGACACAAAATCACAATATGAAAATAAACAAAACCTGGAAAATAGAACACACAAATTATATACAATAAAGTTGAGAGAGCTGTCGGGTCAAGAATCCAACATATACGGGCACTGAACCTCGCATATATCATGTATTAGTAACATGTTTCACGGCAGGGAAATCCGATGATGGGCGACAGAAATAAGTAACCGAGTAGGTTTTTGTGGCTACGCGATTCACAAACGTAACGGGACTAGTAAAACTGCATTACCCCCCTACGACCAGCGTACAGCTGAGTCGAGGTTCGGCAGCTACCTGGGGCATGAATGAATGGCACATCTGCCCTTGACAACATTCTCAGTGCTACAAATAAGAACAGAAATCTGGCCAGCAAACACGGCTGACAGCCTTACATAATTTCAATTTAACCGACCGGTTAATTATCTCATCATCATCATCATCATCACGGCTCCAAATATAAATAACGGCTTTCATAGCCTATATCTTAGCATCTCAGCCCCAGTAAATATCCACAGGCAACTTTCTAGTTTCACATATAAATAAACCTAGGTTCGACGACTGGTAGATATCCATGAATTTGCCTGCAACCACACTTAAAGGTCCTACTCAAATCTCGACGTAGAAAAGTCTCACCTTGCGCCTTCTCACAGCTGAAATTCATGCATCAAGCAATGTAAGATCCTAGCCTAGATTGACTCTAGTCTAATCCACTCTCCTGGTTCGACACGGTGGTGTACAGTCCACTAGATTTTTCGAGAAGAACTCTATCCATAAAGTGGAACAAAATACAAATAACGGTAACACACACCTATATCGAACCTATTATTTCACTTATTTCCCATCTAAATATTTACAATACACAGCACGGGGACTTTAGCATGCATGCAGCCCTAAGCGTATTTAAATTTACTGAAATGAGCAACACAAATGCCACTCTGTTTTACATTTAAGAGTTAATGAACGTATTTAAAATGGCCTTTCCTTGTGAATCTAGTTATAACTTCACATGCTTACAGAATAAAATGACTTAACTTGAGGGCAACCTCTACATCAGCTATCTGTCCTTTTCAGCGGTTATTTATTAACGAATCGCCTACGTTAACCTCACACTTCGCGTAGGCGCCATATGTTCATTAGACTGTCACAAGCTCTTGTGAGCTATATCACAACTATTTTAGTTCATGTCTAACATAAACTTCACAACGTTATTGTCTCATCTGCTCGCGGTCACGACACTTCACTCTCGCCGTTCACAATGCAATAGGAGAACGCATCCCTTGTCTAGTCAGCGTTTCTAGTTTCACAAGGTCTCGGGCTCCAAGGGGAAGTACCGCCAAACAAACCCTCGTCCTTTGTGAGAGCTCGTCAGACGTTAATGGCTGCTGACGTTGATACTCATATATGTCTGCATGGCACAAGTAAATGGTTTTATCAGGTCCTGTTACTATATAATTATCATATTAAACTACTTTTGGTGTCAGATCTGTAAAATTCAGCTTTGTGGCAGATTAATTGATTAGAATTCAGGTGATTCCAGCCCTAGGAAAGGAAAGTTTGTCAACCTGTGACAACTGTTTGCTGCATCCTCTCGTTCAAATCTTACCCCCACCAAAGTTTGCTGTTCGCGTAGAGACGCGGCTATGGGATTTTCATTATCGAAATCACGGCTTGCTGCTCAGGCCCAACTAGAGGACTTTGTTCCTACCGGAACGCTACGGGATTCTCACAGACTATGGTACGTCCATCCAGGGTTCCTTCTTCCTTCCCCGTGACTATATTGAGCGCTTGAATAAAATTATTCCACACTGTTTCAATAAATAAATTGAAGCATATATGATATGTTTCAGTACAGTGAGCTAATATTGTAACTTGAAATGAAGAAGTCCTACAGTCGTAGTTCTTATGTGAAAGAAACTAAGAAAATCTATCATCGATTTGAGGAGTCTAGATCATGGGATGACAATTGTACTAACCATTTTAGCGATAATTACTTCGAGATGAACAGATGAATGACTGAGCTTTTATGAATACAGCTGATATTTTCGGAGAGGCATTATTTTACTTATCTGCTCCGGTTCCATTAGTGATAACAGGCAAAGTGTTTCCAATGTCACCAGAGATGAGGACTGTTATTCCACCAAAATATCTTATAATTGCGAATATCTTGGAGCGTCCTATCAACTGCACCTGTACACTTTTTGTGTGCCATTTTGCACTCACACAATATAACCAGTATATATTCCCTCGAAATCTTCGGCGCATTGCTGCTTTTAGATATGTTGCACATTAGTTCCTCAGTTTTATTGAGACCAATGGGCACTTTAAACATGAAGTGTGCTGTCTCACCTTCCTATAGGAAAGTTGTGGCGAGTTCAGGGGATGTAACCGCGCCGAAAAAAATTCGCTACTCTTTGCTCCGACACAGTGTAATACGTCCCGGTCAAAGGAGCGCTGCTCATCGGTCACCTTGGGCTCATAGGGAGAACGGTAATCGCCATGTTATTCCTGCAGTAGCTCGTTTTCCTGATATAAAGGTGTTCTAAGCTAGCTGTAGTACCCGGAGTTGCCCGGATAGTTTTTACATATTTACCTTCAAGATTTGTATTACTTGTTAATTATGTGCGAAGTTAATTTTTGTAGAATTCCTTCTGAGACATAGATTGATATTTTATAACCTCTTATGCCATTTTAAACTTATTCATATGTGTTCGATTTCAAGTTTCAGATTATTTCATTTTCAAGGAAAAGTTTATTCATGTGCAGGCTCGAAAAGACTGGCAAATATTTGATCCTTTCAAAAAAAAGTGATAGTTGTATATACAGGTTGAACAAAAAGTGCCGCACTTGGACGTCGGCATGCGATTCCTCATCCCATTGCAAGACAAATGTTTCTATAGCCAAATCGGATCTGGTGCTGTTGGAAAACAAGTCGAAAACTAGAAGCCGGCAACACTGTCACATCCTGAGCGCATCGGAATGTAATAAAGAAATGTGCATCAGCCCGCTCTACCGTACCTGCCGTCGCGGCTCACTGAGTATACGGCTGGGTTATCAAACCAACATGCACCATGGAGCTACGGCTACGTCAGGTTGTTTTTTCTTTTGTGTGTGTGACGTCAGGTCCCTAGTTACCGTCGTGTAACTGCGTTTGTAAGCATGACATCCTGTTGTCACATGACAATAGTCGAACACATGTCAGTGTGATCCATTCAAATGAATGCACCATTCAAATGAATGCATGAGTTGACTAACTATGCAGTGCACAACCATAACTGGTCCTGTCAAGTGCATGTAGGGCGGCTTCCTGATGGAGTACACAAACGGCGAATACATCGATATGCTTTTAATGCTGGGTGCATCCGATAACCATGCTTCTGCTGCTGCTCGTGTGTATGCAGCACGCTACCCTCAACGGCGCCATTCCGATGGGAATGTTTTTCGTCGCCTTGAGCAACGCCTGCGGGAAACCGGTAATCTTCGTACACAAGTAGTGGACAGAGGTCGTCCAAGGAATAGACGTACTCCTCAAACGGAGGACGACATTCTTGAAGCCGTTCCCCAATCACCTCGGCGAAGTACCCGTGATATTGCAAGGCGGTTCCAGGTATCTCAAACACTGATTGTTGACGTGTTGCACGACGAAAAACTGCATCCATATCATTACACGTTAACTCAATACCAGAGGCCAGAAGACCGCATTCAACGAGCACAGTTCTGTGAATGGCTTTTGCAACAAGTTGAAGATAACGAACATGCTATAAATAATGTGATATGGAGTGACGAATGTAGCTTCATTCGGGAAGGTAATTTCAACCATCACAACAGCCATCATTGGTTTGACCACAACCCACATGTCACCCGTGAACGTGGCTGTCATGCACGCTTTGGCATAAACCTGTGGGCTGGAATCGTGGGAGGAGTGCTTTTAGGCCCTTGCCTATTGCTGGAAAAGTTGAATGCGCCCCGCTATCATAGGCGTCTGGGCAATACTTTGCCTGACGCTTTAGAAAACTTCCCACTTGGTGTTCGGCGACAGCTATGGCTTCAACATGATGGTGCACCGCCACACTTAGAATGACTGTGCGTAACTGATTAAATGAAACGTTTCCAGGAAAACGGATTGTTCGTGGAGGTAAAATGTTCTGGCTTCCACGTTCCCCCGACCTTAATCCACTAGATTTTTATTTGTGGGAACACTTAAAGGAACATGTTTATAGTACTCCACCCATGGATATAAAAGACCTAATAGCTCGCGTGCATGCTGCATCGGCAATGGTGGATGCAGGTGTGTTGCGTAGGGTCCGGCAAAGTATGTTCCAGCGAGTGGCGAAGTGTTTGCAAATGCAAGGTGGTCGCTTTGAACATCTGCTGTGAACTGAACGTTGCTCGTCAGTGTACGTACCGGCTCTGTGAAGATAAGACTATAGTAATTGCCACGTAAGGTAATACCCCAGAAAGTAAATATCGCCGCCCGATGCTCTTCTTTTCTCTTTTTTGTAATGGCTGATCACTGCTGCCAACCTGCCTGGTTACATATTAAAATCATCAGACATAACCATAACAAACTAACCTCAATGTAAACACCGATAATGAATGTTTCCCTACCCTAGTAAATGATAAAAGATAAGATGAAATAAATCAAGATAATTATGAATATCTCCTCATTGAGGAATTAAGGAAATAAACACACGTTCTCGCTTAAATTATCTGTCTTTATTTTGATATACAGTAGGCGTACTATAACCATATTCTTGAAAAGAGGGGCGTGTTAAACGATGCAATTTATTTAATAAGTCTTTGCAGTGTAATTTTCGAAAGTTGCAGACATCCAATGACTTCCCTTTCTTTTGCGCGAATATTTCCTTCTCTCTTCAATACCGGTAACCAGTAAGGAGAGAGATTATTGGGCATATTTTCAGCCTGCAGGCTGGTTATATGTTCAAGCTTATCAGGAAACATATAGGAATACTAATGTGCCAAGCTCCGTGAACGGAATTTAGGTCAGCTTTCAAGTTCACTGCGGATTTGAAAATAATAATGTTATAAGTTCTACTGCCAAAATTTCGTCCCGCAAGAGTTATTTCATGTACCGGTAGATCTAGACATGAGACTGACGTATTTGAGCACTTTCATCATTTCACACAAACTATGTTATTAAATGCATTATCCGAACATGCCACAATCCTACTTACCTGGTATTAGCCAAATAGATTTACAATCCCACAGAAAAAGAAAATATGCTTTAAATATTCTCGCAAATGTATCACTAGTGACTTTAACGGCAATGCGGTGGCAACACGCACTCCACGCTAGAGCAGTGATTGAACGTTGCCAACGTAACAGATTAACGGTAAATGTAAGACGTCGTATCGGCAAGTAGGGTCCCTAAACTGTATGGTTACCGACACTGAAAAAGACCCAACAGCAAGAAAAGTAACTATAAATCAATATCTTAATATTACAGGGGAGAAAGGGTAAGGTTGCACCCTTAGGGTACGTCCTTACACGGAGAGGACTATAGACGTCACACGTACACTATGGAATTATTGTGCGTAGCATAATGGGCAAACCAGTGTAGCCTACCTACTGTACTGTATTGCGTTTCCTTGTACCGCACTGGATAGAGACGATGTTACTGTATCCACCATTATGTTCTACGTATTGGCTTTATTTGTGCCGTGGACGAAACAAAGTGGTCGTTTACGACTGTAAGAAATTCATGTTATGTTTGAATGTTTAAATAAACGGTAGGACAGAACATAGTGTATTGCATAGTGGAGATGTACATTGAATACAATGTGATACATTAACTGAAAAAGAAACTGATGCGAACGAGACTCGAACATCGGCGCGTCCACACAATCGGCATTTATGGCATTACCTCGTCTCACAGAGCTAATGCGACAGCTCCGGCACAGCGCTGAGTTCATGCGACTTGTGCTAGGCCACGCTGCACGCCGTTACAGCGTTGCCAGAGCCTGATTTCTTAACTCGCATTTCTATTAAACCTATTGGTGGGACTAGGTTTAACAAGACAAACTTTTGTCGTGAATTTCGACGAGGAACCGCATGCCGACCTCCACGTGCGGCATTTTTTGTTCACCCAGTATTTACACACCGTGCTCTAGATATGGTGTATACGATACCAACTGCCAATAAGCCTTGCGGAACCAAAAATCTGTGGATTCAACGCTAATCTCTGTCATTATTGGCTATTTACTTTTCACCCCATTCCAGCCCCCGTTCCAGCGGATACTGAACATGGAGTCCGCCTCTGTGGTGTAGTGGTTAGCGTGATTAGCTGCCACCCCCGGAGGCCCGGGTTCGATTCCCGGCTCTGACACGAAATTTGAAAAGTGGTACGAGGGCTGGTACGGGGTCTACTCAGCCTCGGGAGGTCAACTGAGTAGAGGTGGGTTCGATTCCCACCTCAGCCATCCTGGAAGTGGTTTTCCGTGGTTTCCCACTTCTCCTCCAGGCGAATGCCGGGATGGTACCTAACTTAAGGCCACGGCCGCTTCCTTCCCTCTTCCTTGCCTATCCCTCCCAATCTCCCCAGCCCTCCACAAGGCACCTGTTCAGCATAGGAGGTGAGGCCGCCTGGGTGAGGTACTGGTCATACTCCCCAGTTGTATCCCCCGACCAAGAGTCTGAAGCTCCTGGACATTGCCCTTGAGGCGGTAGAGGTGGGATCCTTCGCTAAGTCCGAGGGAAAAACCGAACCTGGAAGGTAAACAGCTGATGATGATGATGATGACTGAACATGGATTTAAACGGTATCCAGAGTGTCACAATTCATCTCAGCGACATGGAAACAATGGATTCGACATTAATACCGTTTATTTTCCATACTTATTATTATTATTATTATTATTTTCTCAATCTGCTTACACTCCAGGGTTAGTTTTTACCTCGGACTCAGCGAGGGATCCCACCTCTACTGCCTCAAGGGAAGTGTCCTGGAGCATCAGACCCTGGGTCGGGGATACAACTGGGGAGAATGACCAGTATCTCGCCCAGACGGCCTCACCTCCTACGCTGAACAGGAGCCTTGTGGAGGGATGGGAAGATTGGATGGGACAGGCAAGGAAGAGGGAAGGAATCGGCCGTGGCCTTAAGTTAGGGACCATCCCGGCATTTGAATGGAGGAGAAGTGGGAAAACACGGAAAACCACTTCCAGAATGGCTGAGGTGGAAATCGAACCCACCTCTACTCAGGTGACCTCCCGTGGTTGAGTGGAACCCGTTCCAGGCCTCGTACCACTTTTCAAATTTCGTGGCAGAGCCGGGAATCGAACCCGGACCTCCGGGGGTGGCAGCTAATCACGCTAACAACTACACCACAGAGGCGGACTATTATTATTATTATTATTATTATTATTGTTGTTGTTATTATTATTATTTGTGCATCAAAATTCAATTTTTAAATATTTTTTCGCCGCCTCTGTGGTGTAGTGGTTAGCGTGATTAGCTGCCACACCCGGAGGCCCGGGTTCGATTCCCGGCTCTGCCACAAAATTTGGAAAGTGGTACGAGGGCTGCAACATCGGGAGTTCAACTGAGTAGAGGTGGGTTCGATTCCCACCTCAGCCATCCTGGGAGTGGTTTCCTGTGGTTTCCAACTTCTCCTCCAGGCGAATGCCGGGATGATACCTAACTTAAGGCCACGGCCGCTTCCTTCCCTCTTCCTTGCTTATCCCTTCCAATCTTCCCATCCCTCCACAAGGCCCCTGTTCAGCATAGCAGGTGAGGCCGCCTGGGCGAGGTACTGGTCATACTCCCCAGTTGTATTCCCCGACCAAGAGTCTGAAGCTCCAGGACACTGCCCTTGAGGCGGTAGAGGTTGGATCCCTCGCTAAGTCCGAGGGAAAACCGAACCTGGAGGGTAAACCGATGATGATGATGATGATGATGATGAAATATTTTTTCAAGTGCTTTGGGATATACAATATTTTTAGTCTTTCTGTATCCGCAAAAACAAATCAACTTTTCTGCTCTCCTACTCGTGAGCATGCAACATGTAATTGACCATGTGAAAAACATTAATTTTCCAGATTTAATCCACAGAATTGAAGCGACTGGCCTTGTGCCTTGTTGATGGTAACTGATAATGCATGGCGAGCGGGGAACTGCAGTCTATTGAAATGGAATGTCAATAGGTGGGAATGGTGGGAATACGTGGCTCGTAATCACGTTATTGATGCGCGTTTGAGAGACATGATTATTTTGACGGAGGAAGCAACAGCAACTGCAAGAAAATCAACAATATTGTAAATTAAAATTTATCTAACAGAGTAAAATTTACAATCTAAATACAAATAAATGATATACCTTATAACAACCTTTAATGAGTAATCCGCTGGTAGATCTTCGTATTGCAACAATTTTGTGACCACGAAGAAGATGTGCACTCTATTTTCTATTTACGGCGTTGCACACGTCGCAGAGCCTGCTCATACTACCGGCCATCTTTTAAGACGGGAAATATTGTTAATTATGTTATATTTTTAATGTAATAGAACACAGTCTACAATCTAAATACAAATAAATTACGTACCTTTTAACCGTTTTTAATTAGCGCTCCGTTCGTAGACCTACCACTTTGTTTCTTTTGCCATCGCTACCATGTGCACTCTACTTTCTATTCACTGCGGTGACAAGGTCACAGAACCTGCCCATATTGTCATCATCATCATCATCATCATCATCATCATGTTTACCCTCCAGATTCGGTTTTTCCCTCGTACATAGCGAGGGATCCCACCTCTACCGCCTCAAGGGCAGTGTCCTGGAGCTTCAGACTCTTGGTCGGGGGATACAACTGGGGAGTATGACCAGTACCTCGCCCAGGCGGCCTCACCTGCTATGCTGAACAGGGGCCTTGTGGAGGGATGGGAAGATTGGAGGGGATAAGCAAGGAAGAGGGAAGGAAGCGGCCGTGGCCTTAAGTTAGGTACCATCCCGGCATTCGCCTGGAGGAGAAGTTGGAAACCACGGAAAACCACTTCCAGGATGGCTGAGGTGGGAATCGAACCCATCTCTACTCAGTTGACCTCCCGAGGCTGAGTGGACCCCGTTCCAGCCCTCGTACCACTTTTCAAATTTTCGTGGCAGAGCCGGGAATCGAACCCGGACCTCCGGGGGTGGCAGCTAATCACGCTAACCACTACACCACAGAGGCGCCCATATTGTCAGCCATCTAAATTTGCACGGCCATGAACCTCCTAGCAAGAAACGTACTTTATTAAGCATGGAGACCTGTTCCCATCCTTCTATACACAGCATTTCTTACCGGACTATCATGATACAGAGTAAGTCGCTGTCGCACCAAGTCGAACCAATCTTGGTGCGGCTTTGCAGTTAAATATATATTTATAAAATATGAATTTGTCTGTACATTGCTCAGAATTTAAAAAGCATGGTATTTCTGTATCGGCCATGTCCACAGTAACAAGGAAATGCAATTTTTACATTTCCATAATTTTTGTCTGTCTGTCTGTCTGTCTGTCTGTCCGTACGCGTATCACGAGAAAACGGCTTAAGAGAATTTAATGAATGTCGGTATGTGAAGTCGGGGAATGAGGCACTACAATCTAGGCTATAAATGATTTTATTCATGCTGAGTGAAACGGTAGTTCAGGAGAAGGCCCAAAATGTAATTCTCAAATATGTATGTTATTAGTGGTCCTATTGATAAATACTATATAACTAAAGTCATATATAATTAAAATTCAGCTCATTTATCTCTTACTCATTTTTACCAACCTGGCTATGGAAACAGATATATTCATGAATTTGTATTTTTGTTGCTAAGTTCATGTCAACGCCGAGCCACGAGAGAATTTAATGAAAATCGGTATATAGAGCCGGGGAATAAGAAACTACAGTCTAAGTTATAAAAATTTTATTCACCCTGGATAAAATGGTAGTTTAGGGGAAGGCGCCTAAAATTTATGTTTAAAGAAATATCCTATCGAAAATTTCAGTATAACAGAAGTTATAGAAATACAATTTCCGATCATTTACATTTTATTGAGTTTTACCATACCGACTATGATAAGAGTGGTACTTCAGAGTCGGAAGAAAATTGAAAGTAAAGGCCTACAATACCACTAACTCATAAAATTGATTAACAATAACATTTTATTCACCATTGTTTGTAGTGATATTCCTTGTGTCTTATGCTACCACTCATCTCCGATAGATGGGATTACTGCTGCGTACCGAGTATAACAGCCTGCGTTGATGTTGGCGGAAAATAGCTGGGAAGTTCGATAACTTTCTTCTTCAGCATTACATTTCTCTGGTTCATACATTTTCTGATACTGCTGGTACGTAGCACACAGGTTCATCTTAGTATTGCAACTATTCGATCCCTACTCTGACGCGTTTATTGGAATGATCAGTATGCACAACAAATTCTCTGCCCGTCGTAAGAGGCGACTAAAAGGGACGTCCAACGGATGATGGGTCTTGAAACATGGGATTACTTGCGATTAGTACCATCACGCGAAGAACACCATGGGTCATCGAATAATGGCAGAGACTCACTTACGACCTGGTCTAAATTACAGTTTTGGCCCATTCCAAATTACAGCATCACAATTCACTAAATAACTCAAAATTGAATCCTGAAAAGAGCCGTTTCTTAAGAAAAGCTTCTTCCTCTTTACTTTTATTAAATTCTACATTCATTTTGTTCCAAATTAGCACCGAAGAGTGTTTCTTTCCTCTGGCTTGGAGGAGAAATTTGCCTCCAAGTCAGTTTTTTCTCACGTCAGTGTAGTGAACTGAGTTTTTCTCACTCATCGCGTAATCCTATTAAAGAGATGAGTAAATGGGCATAGTTTTTGTCCTGTGCCTCTACATTATTCGCCCCCCACCCACCCTCCAAATTAAAGAGTGTCCACTGTTCATGGTTCACGGCTGTCTGCGGCCTGGTCGTTCCGGCTCTGGAACATTGGATTGTTAGATCGGCAGCGTAGTGCTGTTCGTTAAAAGTGAGAAAATGTGTGGTTTTTAATTTGATGGAGTATTTTATATCATAGCACTGCTTTTAATGGCGACATTCCTACTGGCGTTATTTTAATGACCTATGTTGATTTCAGTTGGGAAAACCACTAAGACAGTCTTTCTGAAGATGTAAAACAAGCAGGTGGAGTGTGAGAGTCTGCCATTAAAATGAAAACTCCCCAGCTTGATTGTCACTGATGGTAGGCAAGAAGGCCTACCATTACAACTAAAATTTCCTAACCCAGTCTTCACATACGAAAAGACGTCTGGCCACTTCCCCGCCGCGTTTCCAGGGTAAAGTTAAGAGCTATGCAATTTAACAATCGTACTCACAAAGTGTGCACTACTTAACCTACAATGCTGTATTCGATGTAGGATTCATAGCGAAGCACGGGTAAATCAGCTAATACATATTGAACCCGAGTGACTTAGGCCCAAAGTCAATCATGATTTGATTTATGAAGGGAAATAGTACATTTATAGAAATACAGAAGTGTAGTTGAAAATATTTCATCTGTGTAGTGTTGAAATATGAGCTAAGGAACACGACAGACTGGAGCCTGACGGATTAGCTCGACACAACAACATTTAGCTGCTTCACAGCAGGAGAGCCCATTAGTTGGCGACCAGAAAAATACAAGTCCACAAATAAGTCTTGGTCAGAAAGAGAAGGGGGTAGTTTGACACAAAGGAAGCTTGCAACATGAGTAGTGCGCTGGGATATTTTTGGCGGACGGAAACTTCAGCGACGTCATGAATTCCAGGAAAGGTTAAATGGAAAAGTACAGTGGTTGCGAGGACATTCGCTAGCCTAGGTTATCGCAGATGGAAATTTAAATCACGTGATCACTTGCAGGCCAATCACGAAAATTTAGATGGAGACTCAGGGATACCATCTTAAGGAATGATGGATGAGATATTCTCTTAACTTCAAAAGTTATCAGTAATAAATTATTGTGAGTACACGGATCGATGTAATGAACTTATTAGATGTCACGTATAGAAAAATAATCGCTAATTATTGGCGAATTAAATAAATTGAAGGCTGGATTTCTTGGAAACCAGACAGCTTGAATGTCATTGGCTGGACGAAAACCACGTTGTAAGGGACGCTTCCCAAAGGCGCGAAATGTGAGGAGCTAAATCCACCCGTATCTCCTAAATCTATGATCGCCAGGAGTTCATATGTAATCCAGCAAATATGCTAGAGGAGTAGATTAATTTGATAAAAAATTTAACGTCCAATTCGGAGTGCAAGTATGATATTAAAAATCCACCCAATCCCTCATGGGTATGTCGTCAATGAATCCGCGAAAGAAAGCTTCATCCATATATACGGGCGCAAGGGATACTCGCAAACACATTTGAAATGAATCTCTGGAGCTGAACCGTCGTTCGCAGCTGACTTCAAATCCGTCGGGCGAACAGTAACTCAACATTTAATGGCGCGAGCATCCGCCAGTACTTATACAACGTGATCGCGCTCAAGCAACATGAACTGAAAGTAGTTAACTTAGGACAGTGTTTGCCAGTTATAAATATCATAGTGAAGTCAATTAATTGCATTGTAAGAGTGAGTAATATAAATTGCACCGCAATAAGTACGTAAATAACATACTGTGTGACGAACAGTACTTTGAGGGAATAATAGCCTGTACTTTGGAATATCGCACCGCTATCGTGAACACTTCAAGAGGGCCGTATGAAACAGGCGTATCGCGTCGGACGACATAAATCGCGACGGGCGTAAAATTCGACATACCGTCGTACGTGTCCATGTCCATTGTGCGGTAATTAGACGAAGCTTAAAACATTTTGGGTCTAGGGTATTAATTTTGTTTTATAAAAGTAAAGTTTTCAGTGTTAACATTGTCAATGGTGAAGTATTGTGAGAATTAAGGTATTAGTGTAAAAATGGTAAAGTGCCAGGAAATCATTTGTGGAACTACGCCATCAAGAATGGAGGAGTAATACGGCGGATAGGGGCCGAAAGGAGCCTCTCATCTGCCAAGCTGCAATGGATTACCAATAACTAAGATGAGTACTAAAATGTAGATAATATTTGGGAAATGTTAGCGTGATTGGAAAAATGGGAATAATTTGATTAGACGTGGTTACCTTCTGTAACAAGATGAGTCGCTTAACGACCCCATCCTAAATTTGTAGCACGGACAGTATTAATAACAATGTAAATAATCGGATCTTTTTATGTATTCAGTTTGTTGTAGGTGTAAATTTTGTAGATATAGGGTAGTACGTTAAGTCATGCATGCATTCATATTTTCTTGGTAGTCAAGAATAATTTTCTTTGCATTTGATTTTGTTATCATAGTCAAATAGACCCGATATGTGCTTTTCTGTTTGTCATTTTAACGAGTTATGTAATGACATTGAAGGAAAGTCCACCCTTGGCATGCCAGTGGGGTTTGGTTGTTGATTAGTGTGTTCATATTTTCAAAGTGAAGTTGTTAAATTTGTGAGAAACGATATTAATAATAATAATAATTCATGAGATATTGGAAATTTTAGTGAGCAGTGCGTAATAATAAAATTTAAGTGATCAGGTGTTGAGTTTATCGGGAATCATTTAATCACGGGATATCGTTTTTAATTCGGAATTAAAGTGTGTGGTAATTTAACTTGATAAATTAATAATATTGAAATGTAGATCGGTGCTAATAATCCGTACATGTTAATGAACGTGTGGTTTAAATTACGGTCCAATATTTTTTACGTATAAATGTCGTGTCTTAAAGTTGCAATTCATTAGCCGGAACACGTAGGACTAATATTACGAAACCATGATTGTCAAATTTTGGTAAATATAATTTCAAAATGTTACGATTATTTGTGGAGAATGAATTAAGGCGTAGATCAAAATGAGATAGAAAAATGTTAAAGAACCTGCAGTCAGATAATAAAAGGTCGTACGATGTCAGAAGTGGAATAAATAAGTCAGTTGATAATTCTGTGAGAAATAAATGAATCAAGGAATATTGAGATAGAAAGGGATATAAATTCCGTACGAGAGACACTTAGGATATTGAAGTGAGTGTAAAATGTACGGGCAGTGTCACAGAGAAATACTGAGTTACGTAGCGGGTAGAATTCGAACCCGTGATAGCATGTACGAAATAAATAGACTGCACCGCTATTCGTCGAGATACTACGGATCTAAGGATAATGAGAGTTCAGATTCCACATAAATGATCGTATATTGTAATCATTGTAATGACGAGTGATGACAATCATGATGGCGTGATGATAATAATAAATATTGCAGATAAAGGATTGGACCGCCTTGATTAAACGAGCGTTGATAAATATGTTAAACGGGAATCTAAATGATAATATGCAACCGATAATAATAGTGTAAGGACGATGTTAAATCATCGCGGTCAGATTAATAATAATTGTCATAATAATAATAATCACAAGAGGGATATAATAATAATAATAATAATAATAATAATAATAATAATAATAATAATAACAGTAATAACCATTTGTGTTTGCGTCCCGCATAATAATGACGATATTAATCAAACGTGACAGTGCCATGAACCGTTGAATAATAATAATAATAATAATAATAATAATAATAATAATAATAATAATAATAATAATAATAATTTCAAGGATGGAAATTTCGTGGATAAATAAATATTCTGACGATAGTTGATTAAATAGTTGGTGACAACATCCCTCTACTCGTATGTTTGACTAATAAGAATGATAAATATTATAGTCATTTGTTACCTCGTTATCATACGGTTTCCGCACGGGACGAGTTACAGTAATATTTAGTGTGTTTGTTTACTTCGCTTGCGATGCGAGGGGAGGTCTTCGGCACGGTATTTCCCACCGCTTCTCGTTATCTCATCTGTGGCAGTAGTCTACAGAGGCTACTTTGTAACATTTCAGATCATGTGTAAATAAAATATAAATGCTAATTCAGTGGTATGGCATCAGCTGGACATCGTAAGATAGGAACTGTCCGTGTAATCCATTTTTCGTAATTCACGAGAAACATTACCCAGTCCGAGTACCGGTCTCGAAAAAATGTATATAGCCGGGGTACGTCATCTTAGTTAAATCGAGAAGCCGACCGTAACATGAGTTATGCTCGGGCTCCCGATAGAAGGAAGCTATATCCTTGAACAACGGTTCGATTCAAATGGAATCGACCCATAAGTTATACTCCAATTGTAATTTCTTCCAGAAGCAACCCAGCAACATATTGATACCACTAGCGGTATAGCAAGTGATTTATTTATGTAACATGTGTGGAAATTTAAATATCATTGCCAAATGTATCAAAGTTTCGTACGTCGGATGGCGTAATAAACTGCTCCTTCTGGCAATTATTTCAAAGGAAACCATTCTCATAATCTTCTTATTGTAGTTAGATGATACCCTTTTTAAAGTTAACTGCAACTTCCTAGTCCTATCATGGAGTCCTTAAATTCAAGTTTACAATCGAGCTTTCCCCATTTTAATTTTAATTGCTCCGTTCATTCCCGTGTTCTATTATGCCTCTATATTTATATATTCGTGGACTTAAAATAATGAACCGACACCCCTGAGATAAATGCTAGACTGGGACTCGGGAGGTGGACGGGTGCAATATATATATAAAGTTTTTTCTGTCCATTGCTCAGAATTTAAAAAGAACGGTATTTCTGTATCGGTCGTGTCCACAGTAACAAGGAAATTCGCCTTTTGATTTTCCGTAATATCTGTCTGTCTGTCTGTCTGTCTGTCTGTCTGTCTGTCCGTCCGTCTGTCTGTCTGTCTGTCTGTCTGTCTGTCTGTCTGTCTGTCTGTCTGTCTGTCTGTCTGTCTGTCTGTCTGTCTGTCTGTACGCGTATCAATAGAAAATGGCTGAGAGAAATTTAATGAAAATCGGTATGTAAAGTCCGGGAATGCACTACCGGTCAAAAGTTTTCGCTCACCTATGCACAAACCTAGATACTTTATTTCAATGTACAAAGACATCGTAAAAACTAAATAGACCAACAAAATATATATTTTCTCTCTCTATCATTAACTAGAATACAATATGGTTTATATTTTAGCCTCTTCAAAGTATCCACCCTTTGCCCTCCGAACAGCTGCACAAACTCTTGGCATTCTGGAAATAAGATTTTGTAGTGTTTGTGTAGATATTGCAATCCAAAATCTGTGTAAATTATTCCACACCTCTTCAACAGTAGTTGACCTCAGTTTTCGGACCTCCCTGTCAAGTTCATCCCATAACAGTTCAATGGGATTTAATTCTGGTGAATGACTTGGCCAAATCATATTTTTAAGTTCCCCACATTTCTCTTTTCTATTGACATACTGAACCCATGACCTTTGTGCCCTAAGAACATTATGCATAATGTAACAATTAAATTAAAAGTTGGATTCTTGATAGCATGGATTTGACACGTGACGAGGGGGTGATTACCTTCGGTCCCACGCTCTGGGGTACGTGACGTCAACCACACGTGTCGACGGCGGAAGATTCTCAAGTCATTTTTATGAACTATTTCAAAGCGCGTGTACATGGCGTGACCACGCCAAGTCAAAAAATATAGTGCCTATCAAAGGAGGTCAATCATCTCACAAATCGAACCCGTAAAAATTTTAAATGTCCGTGAACACTACCGCCAGAAATGTAGCAAGCATGTAGTCACTTTCAAAACTCTTGAAATTGCATTTTAGGTAAGTCAGAAAATTTATAGAAATTTTCTTGGCGGCAAAGGGAGAGATCCGAAGAGAGGGGGTAACTGCTATAAATATGAAGGGACGCCATGACGAAGTCTCCTTCTCCGGCATTTGTGATACAAAGCGGACGAAAACTTGTTGAGCTGCGCTGCGAAATCAAACCAACGAAAGTAGACTGAGTTCAACTGCAGATTTTAGCCAATGCGGCTAAGTCTTGACTCCATGAGGAGATAGTTTTCTTGAGTGAAATGATTGTACCACATAGGACGGTCAAAGTACTGAATAAATTCTAATGTGATTAAGTAATTCGTGTGCGTATATAACTATAGTCCATCGTGTGCACTCAACAAACAAGTGAAGGGTATTTTCTTTTTTTATGCTTTATTCCAGGAAACCTGAAGAAAATTAATAATGAACTGTGAAGCCATGAATGTAAAAATGGCTAAATAAAATGCCAGCGTCACAGGTGAGCCCTATGAAGAATACTGGCGTGACGACATGAGGTAGGTGACTTTCCATCTTACTACCTCTTATATCTTGTCTCGTGATTTCTTGTATTTGAATGGGGATATACGACGCAGTGGTCACCCCTACTAAGTTTTGTAAATGTGAGAGTACGACTAAAAGAGTCATTTGTTTTATTTTCCACTTGGATAAAAGTCTGAAGTCTTGCGAGTGCCGTATAATGTTGTAAAAAGATTGCATAGGGTTCCGAAGTGATATCACGTCCAATGTAGATCGTCATCCGTGTGAGTGTACTGCCTATATTTTGTGATGTCAAATTAAGATGTTCATTCGACGTAAAATTCTTCTGTCTGCAATTTGACGTTAATAATAATAATCCATGGTCACTCATTTTCAATCGAGTGGAAGCGCGCTGTCGGGTGAGAACCTAGGGTGATGAATTTGGTCACGGAGAGAAACGTTTTTTTAATGCCCATTTTAAACTGTGTCTGACTGACAATGGAAGATCTAGTAGAATGTTTCAGTCATTTCTCGTAAAAATCAAGTTATTAAATACGATATCATTTATGCGAAGTTATTCATGATTAATGCATTGTGCGATATTAGACGTCGGGATTTCTAGTGAGGATTTTATTCCAGTTCTTTGTCGATGATAATTGTGGAGCTGGGAAACAGAGGTTAGTTTTGTGAATCAGGTTGGACCTGTCATTGAAGCCGGGACACGGAAGCCCGAGGAATGTTTTATATGAGTTGAGATGAGATGTGCGAATCAGGTTAGAGTCCTGTCATTTGAAGCCGGGACATGATAGCCCGAGGAATATTTTATAATGTTTGCAATGGAAAGAAATTCATAGAAATCCATAGCGGTATCAATTGGCGACGCGTATAATTAGTGTGGGCATCTTGAAGCATAATCTGTGCATTTTGTTGGTTAGAATATCGTATTTGTTTAATTATGTCGGCAGAGTTTAAAGGGAGCATTTTGAGAAGTCAGTCAACTGTGAATAAACCAGGTGTTTCCTGTAACTGCCAAGCGAGCTTGGGGGGATGAGAGGCCTCAGCTATGATAACGGGAAAGAGTGGAGTTGAGATTGTACTGTAATTCTCGGCCAGGGGAAACGTTAAAATGCTGGATTTAGTTGAAATTCATAGCCGGTAATGATCTAAGTATTGTGAAATACTGTAAATGGGGACGTAACGAACATTTGGAATCACGAACTTTGAGTATAAGGAACTGAGTAACCTAATTCAGGGTTGTCCAAAATATAGAGCGATGGTCGTGATGATCGGTTTGTCTGTGAGGGGTGTGCAAAATTCATTATGGTAATGACGAGATATGACATCGTAATTATATGGCGAGTTGTTTGGTTTGTGCGTAGATTATTAGGATATCCAAGTGTTAATAACGGTTAGGACTAGATTAGATTTTTAAGCGTGATATCACGAGACAGGATATATATAGCTGGACATGAATTATGTAAAATTCTCTTCCAGCCAGATAAACATCGCAATATTGAACTCACATCACAGCTGCGTAGAAATTTGTGAAGAAACCAGAGTCCGCGGAGATAAAATTTGTTGTTCGTTAATATTTCGTTAAATCATTTAAATTTATTTAATTATTAAATTCAGTGAAACCGCATTTGAAATAACTTTAATCAAGCGAATAACTTGGAGATGCATTCTGGAAATTTTAGTTTGTTTTCTGGGGAATGTTAACATGTAAAGTAACGATTAAGGGGACATATCCGAAGGAAATGGATTTTACTGCCACAAAGTTTGTGAGCATTGCTATTGTTGTAATTATTGAACTTTGATTGATTGAGCAGTGAATGTGCTGGGGATAGTAAAGTGGAACTTTGGTCATAAACCGATGTAACTTAATTGTGTTTAGCCTTCAGCCTAGAAACTTGGATGGTCAGGGGGTCATCAACCTCAGTGACTTAGATTAGGGCCATATGCCGTTGTAGCATCATTTCCTTGCGGTCATCATCCACAATGACTTTAAAGTAACTTAGAAGAGTAGATGTCGGTCCATGACATAGACGCAGGTCACATCGATTCAATTAAGGGTCCATGCCGTAGAACCACTGTGTGGCACACACCGATTGGACGGCCTTAATTATTCCCAGAGTCCAGAGTTCGTGTTACGAGGGCTGGACCATAACGAATCACTATGATGGTACATGTGGTCTCACATGGAAGCCGAATTTAAGGATTTCCAGACTTTCCTTTCTTAAATGATTAATAATTGAGACAATGGTTTCTAGTAAGAATGCCCATCAGGCAGTTACGTTAAAGTCTCACACCAGTGTTCTGACATTTATGTAAAAATGATTGTGGTGTCCAGTGGACACAATTGACTATGACACCGTTGACATAGTAAATTACTTCAGAATTTCCTGAATAAATAGGAATCTTTTAAACAGACCTTTCATTCCAGTAGATAGATTAGAATTACTGAACCCTACCTTTACCTCAGCAAGTGACGAAGAACCCGAAACGACCCAAGAGACAGATCTCATGAACTTTGCTGATAGGTAAGAAAGGTAGGTATCCCTCAATGTGGACCAAAGGGTTCATTAAAATGTCGCACCAACGATGGGGCATAAGTCACGATAACGATGAGGGAACCTAAGTCACGATAACGATAAGGATATTTTGAAAAAATCGTGTACTAGGGGAAAAGAGAAATAATGTTGAGGCTATGCCACATTATGGATGATAAAATCGTGCGCCAGAGTTGATAGTGAACTCGAAGAAATAGATGAACGCCCGATGAGTAAGGCTAGGAGATACCACTATGAGAATAATTTATCTACTGAATGAAAGGTATAATTTAAGTGTTAGGGTAATTTCCCAAATTTTTGAATACTGGTTTGAGTGTTTTGGCTGATCACTTTGATCGAGTGAACATTGCAGTTCACGTTTTATTAAATAAAATTTTTTGAGAATGTTGCATTAACAGTGTGATGTGTTAGATAAGAGGATGTTGTGATGTTTATCGTTGTAGTCTTATTATACGCCGTTGAAGTCTCGGGCTCACCGATGACCTATCGTTTTCTGTTAAATACAGTATGTTTATGCAGGAGGGAGAATTGGCCCAAGGGCAGGTGGCCCAAATGATCAAGGACTTAATGGAGAGGATGGAAAATAATAAGAAGGACTTTATGGAGAGAATGGATGCCGATAGGAAGGACTTAAGTGAGAATATTAAATCTATGAGTGTAAGGTTGGAAACAGTGGACAATAAATTAGATAGTGCAGATGTAGAATTAAAATGTATGAAGGAGGTCGTACAGGAAACGCAGGATAGTTGAAAAGAAGCTAGTGGGGATATTAGGAAGGACATTGGTGATTTAAATGTGAAGGTGGAGCAGAACACTAAAGCACAGGTTGACTTTAAACATGAAATAAATCAGCAGTTCATAGAAACTCGCGAGCTACATCGTGTTCTCAGTGAAAATCAGGACATAATTAGAGGGGACCTCGATAGGCACGTCAACGAAAGTAGGGAACTACATCAGCAGTTGATGTCAGATCAAGCTGAGCTTAAGGCCGATCTGAAGACAGAGGTAGAGAAGTTCAACATCATGCGTGAAGACGATAAGTCAAAGGTCTTCACAGCAATGAATGAACATAAGGAAATGTTGTGTAAAGAGACAGCCGTCGTAAATGACAAAGTAGACCAGGTAGCCGAAGACGTCAAGGCAACTGTAGACCAGCGTATTGAGGCCATTGACTTTAAATTAATCCAGATGAATAAAGAGGATATGAGAAAATTAGGTACAACTCAGGAAGAAACGGCTAGGAGTATTGAGGAGGTACAAGCAGATATTGAGGAACTAGGAAAAGATCTAGGCGATACAAGGGTAGACCTATCGAAACAACTTAAAGACACCCATGATAAGGTCATAACACTGAGCGACGAGTTGACATCTGTTCATGAGGCTCTTAAGGGGGAAGTTAGTGCCCGGAAATTGGAACTGGATGGGTTAGTGAACAATATCGTAGGAGTCCAGGCCAAGATAGAGGAAGTGGTTAGTAAATCTCGCCGCACCTCAGATATGTCGTTCAGTTGCCCTAGCAACACTAGTAGTCCCATACATCCTACAGGGAACGGACAATTTGACAATTCTACCCATTCTCAGGGGCAAAACCTCACGAACGTCATAAACATGATTCGACTTAAGGAAGATCAGCCTAAGAAATTCGATGGCAGTGGTACCCAGACGCCAAAGGGTTTTCTTAGAGAACTTAGGGAGTATATTCGCGATAATAGGATACCTGAAGAGAGGCAACTAAGGACTGTGGAACGGTACCTGGACGGAGTTGCGTCGCTGTGGTTCAAAGGTTTCCGATATAGCTTTGACACGTTCGAGGAATTTCAGACCGCATTTTTGGGCAAATTTTGGAATTCTGAGATTCAGCAGAACCTAAGGCTAGAGTTATATAGTCGCCGGTATAACACCGCAGGACCGCCGAAATTTTCGTTATACTTTACCGAACAATTAGTTAAGTTCAAGGAACTGGAATCAGCCCCAAGTCAGCAAGAACTGGTTCAGGCTATCCAGAAACAGTTCCCACCGGATATCCAGAGAATATTAATTGCTGGGAAGGTCGAAACCCCGATGCAGGCGGAATTGATATTGCGACAGCTGGACCAGACCCATTCGCATCAATCAGCCCCACGAATAGTCAGGCATTCAGAGCCCCAGGTGAATGTCGTAAATCACAGCCAGGAGAGCGCGCCAGATAGGGAAATTCCACGAGCACTGAGATATGAGAATGAGGGGCGGTGGTTCGACACCAGGCCATACCAAGGTAGGAAGAACTGGGAACAGCCCAGATACCATCATGAAGAGTGGGACAGACGCCGAGAGCAATGGAGAAGAAACCAGGGTCGATACCAGGGGAACTCAGATCTAAGACGAAGGAACCCACGCGGGAATGAAGGCAACAGAAGAGGGGATGGTTACGAAAATTCCAGACGTTCTGACCGTTGGCACGGGCCTGAAGAGAGAAGGAGAGAAGGGGACCAGTATTTGAGAGAGCTGAGGTCAGGTACCGGACAGGACAAATGGAAGGACAGCATCCAACGAAGGGAAGTCAACACTGACTGTGTATTAGCTCAAGACATGTCCCATACTGGAGCTATCCGAGAGACCTACCACCAGGATAGGGAATTAAACCCTAACGCGCCTCATTTCGACGAAAGTCTGAATTCGTCAAATGAGCGAAAAATAAACGCCAAATTTCCAGTAGTGGTTACGAGACAGGATTCCCACACACAGCCTGAATATGTTTCTCGCGACGGCTGGATAGTAGCCCAGATTGACTCCTGGATTATACAACCAGATGAATTAGTGGAAGACCACCTCAGACAGGAGGTTAGGAAAATAAGAGAGCTACCAATCATTAATGTCAGGGTATGCAACTTTAAGGTGAGCTGTTTATTGGATACAGGCGCCAGCATCAGCTTAATTTCACAAAATTTCTTTAACGAATTGTCTACTCGGAAGAAATTGCCAGAAATTCCTGTAGCAAATATCAAAATTAGAGGAGTCATTCCTGACAAAACTGCCATTTGTAAAACGCAGACATTTTTGGATTTGCAGATAGGAGACATGATATTTTCGCATCATTTTGTCATAATTTCAAAGCTGCACTATAATGTTATTCTGGGAGCAGACTTCATTTGTGAAAGTAATGCCGTCATCGATTTAGGAAGGAGAGAGGTGAAATTTAGGAAGGATGACGGACCGGAATTAGTAGCTCTAAACGAAGAATCATTGGGTCAGACTGGGAGAAGAATGTGTGAGGAAGAAGTCCATTTCACTACCGTTTCTAAGGAGGCAGAAGAGGAGATAGAACAGGGAACAGAAGAGGTCAACCAGGAAGAGTGGGATGTCCTCGAGACTGAATTGGGAAAGGCTGTAGAAGATTTGATAAATCAGAAAGTATCAGAATGCCCAGGGACGGCGGAAGAGAAGATGAAGTTGAGGGAACTACTTCTCAAATATCAGGATGTATTCGATTCAAAGCCAGGATGCATTCCAAATTTCAAATATATGTTGGCTGTAAATAGTTGGGAGCCGTTCAAACGTAGGCCGTATCCCATTCCGGAGAAACATCGCCAGGAGGCTGGAAAAATTATTAAAGAGATGGAAGAAAGTGGGTTGATTTCCAAGGCAAATACACCATTCGTTAATTCCTTAGTTACCGTTCAGAAGCCCGACGGGTCCCTGAGGGTATGCTTGGATGCGAGGGTCGTAGATGACAGGCTAATCCCTGAAAATGATAGAGCTCCTCCCATCAAAGAAGTTATTAGGAGGTTTAGGGGCAAGCGCCGCTTCACTAATATTGATCTAACCTCGTCGTATCATCATATAATGCTCGATGAGAAGTCAAGATGGTTTACTGGATTCCTGTATGACCAGCACACGTATGTTTTTAACCGTCTCGCGTTTGGAATAAAAAACGCCGGTGCAGCTCTCATACGCGCCCTAGATCGCAACCTCACCGAACAAGTTAAGGCCATAACTACGCGATATGTCGATGACATATTGCTTTCGACAAAGGATTTCGAGGAAAATCTTTATCATCTCGAGTTGCTACTCGAAAATCTCAGGGTGGCTGGTTTTAAGATTAACTTGAAAAAATCAAATTTTGGACAGGAGGAAGTTCTCTTCTTAGGACACATCATTGATGGTGAAGGAGTACGCCCTAACCCAGTGAAATTGCAGGCAATTGACAACTTTCCAAGGCCTATCAAGGTAAAGAACGTCCGACAGTTCTTGGGTATGAGTCAATTTTTCAGTGATCACTGTCCAAATTATACGGAGGTTGTGGCTCCATTGCAAGATTTGCTAGTAAAGAACAATCGATGGAAATGGTCTAGGGAACATGAGATTTCTTTTCGGGATACTAAGGAGATGTTATCTAGAAGTGTGAAGCTAGGGTACCCGAATTTCGATAAGGCCTTTATCTTGCAAACTGATGCTTCCACCGTAGGGATTGGTGCAGTTTTATACCAAGAGGAAGGAGAAGAACCCAAGAAGAAGAACTACTTGGCATTCTTTAGCCGTAAACTTAGGAAACACGAGCTAAAATACAGTGTCACTGAATTAGAAATGCTTGCAATTGTACAATCACTACAGCACTGGAGAAAGATGATTTTTGGATTCCCTATAACCATTAGGACGGATCACAAGGCCTTGACCTCTGTGATGAAGACGGTAGTTGCTAGCGAGAGAGTAGCTAGGTGGGCACTGTTTATCCAGCAGTTTGATCTGACCATCAAGCACTGTTCAGGAATGTCAAATGCCCTGGCGGATGCCCTAAGTCGAAACCCAAACGATAACGAACATGAGGTGAACTTCGTGGAGTTAACTGACGAAGATAGAACCTTTCTAAATGAGCTGACACAATTGCCAGAATGTCAACGACAGGACCAGTTCTGTGGCAGGTTAATTTCGTTGTTGAAGGGAGAACTTCCACATGACGACCCAGGACGTGGAGAAGTTGAGAAGCTAGCTGAGAGCTATTTGTTTGTCGACAACACCTTGTTGAAATTCATAGACAAGGATCACACTAAATCTCGAATTGTGGTACCACCACCACTTAGGAAGGGTCTTATATGGCATGCCCATAGGATAACCGGTCATGGTGGGATTGACAAGGTCACCGCTACCCTTCAGGAAACGTTCACCTGGGTTCATCTACGAGAAGACGTGAGAAGCCTTGTAATTACATGTGACACATGCCAGAGGGTTAAGGCGAACCCGTACCTCATTCGACAGGCACCGATACCTCTCGTACCAGCTAAACCTCGTGAATTGTTCGCGATGGATATTTACGGAGTCCTTCCCAAGTCACGTAGAGGGAATAGATACGTCTTGGTAACCGTGGACGTATTCTCTAAGTTCACATCGTTATGTCCATTACAGAAAGCAAACACTAAATTGGTATTAAGAGCTATAAATAGGACCATAATTCCAACTATGGGGAAGCCCATGTTTTTATTAACGGACCACGGCACACAATTTACCTCAGCTCAATTTAAACAGGAGTTGCAAAGGCTTGAAATTCGACATATTCTTAGTTCAGTTCGCCATCCTGAGGGAAACCCGTCAGAGCGGATTATGCAGGTCATCGCGAAGTTCTGTCGGATCTTCTGTGCTCAAGAGCATTGGAGATGGATGGATGTGTTACCTATCATAGAAGATTGCGTGAATAACACAATCCACGAATCTATAGGATGCGTCCCAAATGTGGTTCATTCCGATATTTATCCTTTGAGACCATGGCACGCAGTGGTGAAGTGTCCGAGCGACCCACGGCCGACTCAAGCGATGCGCATTGAAGAGACAGCTAGGCATCTTCGTCAGCAAGCTGACCGACGTTTGAGACGCGTCAAAAATAAGAGATTTCATCGGCCCTTGAAAGAAGGCGAATATGTGCTTGTTCGTAAACCCGCTCTTTCAAAACCTGAGGACAAGTATTACGCGAAGTTTGCACCGTTATATATGGATCCATTTAAAGTCATCCAGAGTTTCCGAAATAATTCCTATAAAATCCAGTCGTTAGATGGACGCTCTGAGGCTATTTTCAATGCAGCCAACTTGAAGGTTTATCGCAAACCTGAAGATATGGTGGACCAGGAATTTAACCTCATTGAATCAGTGGTGGATCAAGATGTGGAACCGCTCGAAGAAAAGCAGGATGAACCACTGAAACGATGTAGGGATTGCAGGCAAGTCCCAGACTCTGTGATATTGAGAGCATTTGAGGAGTATTGGAATCACACCGAGAAAATCTCGATAGAACAGGGAGAATTTGAGGAAGGTTCTGAGGAGGAAGACTTTGACAGCGAGGAAGACTTTGACGGCGAGGAAGGGATAAATAGCTCAGTCGAGAATTCAGTGGAGAACTACCAGGAAGCTGAAGGCATCAACCAGTATCCGTACACCAGAAGATGAACAACTGCATAAGAGAGAGGAAAGGAATTTCCGTTCAAAGGTAATGTTTCATCAGACGTCAAAATTAGAAATTTCGCCATCTGGAGTATTTAAAGGAAATTCCTTGTCACTGTGCGAAAGGAATTCGTGTCTTGGGGGAAATATGAACCCATGACTTTTGTGCCCTAAGAACATTATGCATAATGTAACAATTAAATTAAAAGTTGGATTCTTGATAGCATGGATTTGACACGTGACGAGGGGGTGATTACCTTCGATCCCACGCTCTGGGGTACGTGACGTCAACCACACGTGTCGACGGCGGAAGAATCTCAAGTCACTTTTATGAACTATTTCAAAGCGCGTGTACATGGCGTGACCACGCCAAGTCAAAAATATAGTGCCTATCAAAGGAGGTCAATCATCTCACAAATCGAACCCGTAAAAATTTTAAATGTCCGTGAACACTACCGCCAGAAATGTAGCAAGCATGTAGTCACTTTCAAAACTCTTGAAATTGCATTTTAGGTAAGTCAGAAAATTTATAGAAATTTTCTTGGCGGCAAAGGGAGAGATCCGAAGAGAGGGGGTAACTGCTATAAATATGAAGGGACGCCATGACGAAGTCTCCTTCTCCGGCATTTGTGATACAAAGCGGACGAAAACTTGTTGAGCTGCGCTGCGAAATCAAACCAACGAAAGTAGACTGAGTTCAACTGCAGATTTTAGCCAATGCGGTTAAGTCTTGACTCCATGAGGAGATAGTTTTCTTGAGTGAAATGATTGTACCAGATAGGACGGCCAAAGTACTGAATAAATTCTAATGTGATTAAGTAATTCGTGTGCGTATATAACTATAGTCCATCGTGTGCACTCAACAAACAAGTGAAGGGTATTTTCTTTTTTTATGCTTTATTCCAGGAAACCTGAAGAAAATTAATAATGAACTGTGAAGCCATGAATGAAAAAATGGCTAAATAAAATGCCAGGGTCACAGGTGAGCCCTATGACGAATACTGGCGTGACGACATGAGGTAGGTGACTTTCCATCTTACTACCTCTTATATCTTGTCTCGTGATTTCTTGTATTTGAATGGGGATATACGACGCAGTGGTCACCCCTACTAAGTTTTGTAAATGTGAGAGTACGACTAAAAGAGTCATTTGTTTTATTTTCCACTTGGATAAAAGTCTGAAGTCTTGCGAGTGCCGTATAATGTTGTAAAAAGATTGCATAGGGTTCTGAAGTGATATCACGTCCAATGTAGATCGTCATCCGTGTGAGTGTACTGCCTATATTTTGTGATGTCAAATTAAGATGTTCATTCGACGTAAAATTCTTCTGTCTGCAATTTGACGTTAATAATAATAATCCATGGTCACTCATTTTCAATCGAGTGGAAGCGCGCTGTCGGGTGAGAACCTAGGGTGATGAATTTGGTCACGGAGAGAAACGTTTTTTTAATGCCCATTTTAAACTGTGTCTGACTGACAATGGAAGATCTAGTAGAATGTTTCAGTCATTTCTCGTAAAAATCAAGTTATTAAATACGATATCATTTATGCGAAGTTATTCATGATTAATGCATTGTGCGATATTAGACGTCGGGATTTCTAGTGAGGATTTTATTCCAGTTCTTTGTCGATGATAATTGTGGAGCTGGGAAACAGAGGTTAGTTTTGTGAATCAGGTTGGACCTGTCATTGAAGCCGGGACACGGAAGCCCGAGGAATGTTTTATATGAGTTGAGATGAGATGTGCGAATCAGGTTAGAGTCCTGTCATTTGAAGCCGGGACATGATAGCCCGAGGAATATTTTATAATGTTTGCAATGGAAAGAAATTCATAGAAATCCATAGCGGTATCAATTGGCGACGCGTATAATTAGTGTGGGCATCTTGAAGCATAATCTGTGCATTTTGTTGGTTAGAATATCGTATTTGTTTAATTATGTCGGCAGAGTTTAAAGGGAGCATTTTGAGAAGTCAGTCAACTGTGAATAAACCAGGTGTTTCCTGTAACTGCCAAGCGAGCTTGGGGGGATGAGAGGCCTCAGCTATGATAACGGGAAAGAGTGGAGTTGAGATTGTACTGTAATTCTCGGCCAGGGGAAACGTTAAAATGCTGGATTTAGTTGAAATTCATAGCCGGTAATGATCTAAGTATTGTGAAATACTGTAAATGGGGACGTAACGAACATTTGGAATCACGAACTTTGAGTATAAGGAACTGAGTAACCTAATTCAGGGTTGTCCAAAATATAGAGCGATGGTCGTGATGATCGGTTTGTCTGTGAGGGGTGTGCAAAATTCATTATGGTAATGACGAGATATGACATCGTAATTATATGGCGAGTTGTTTGGTTTGTGCGTAGATTATTAGGATATCCAAGTGTTAATAACGGTTAGGACTAGATTAGATTTTTAAGCGTGATATCACGAGACAGGATATATATAGCTGGACATGAATTATGTAAAATTCTCTTCCAGCCAGATAAACATCGCAATATTGAACTCACATCACAGCTGCGTAGAAATTTGTGAAGAAACCAGAGTCCGCGGAGATAAAATTTGTTGTTCGTTAATATTTCGTTAAATCATTTAAATTTATTTAATTATTAAATTCAGTGAAACCGCATTTGAAATAACTTTAATCAAGCGAATAACTTGGAGATGCATTCTGGAAATTTTAGTTTGTTTTCTGGGGAATGTTAACATGTAAAGTAACGATTAAGGGGACATATCCGAAGGAAATGGATTTTACTGCCACAAAGTTTGTGAGCATTGCTATTGTTGTAATTATTGAACTTTGATTGATTGAGCAGTGAATGTGCTGGGGATAGTAAAGTGGAACTTTGGTCATAAACCGATGTAACTTAATTGTGTTTAGCCTTCAGCCTAGAAACTTGGATGGTCAGGGGGTCATCAACCTCAGTGACTTAGATTAGGGCCATATGCCGTTGTAGCATCATTTCCTTGCGGTCATCATCCACAATGACTTTAAAGTAACTTAGAAGAGTAGATGTCGGTCCATGACATAGACGCAGGTCACATCGATTCAATTAAGGGTCCATGCCGTAGAACCACTGTGTGGCACACACCGATTGGACGGCCTTAATTATTCCCAGAGTCCAGAGTTCGTGTTACGAGGGCTGGACCATAACGAATCACTATGATGGTACATGTGGTCTCACATGGAAGCCGAATTTAAGGATTTCCAGACTTTCCTTTCTTAAATGATTAATAATTGAGACAATGGTTTCTAGTAAGAATGCCCATCAGGCAGTTACGTTAAAGTCTCACACCAGTGTTCTGACATTTATGTAAAAATGATTGTGGTGTCCAGTGGACACAATTGACTATGACACCGTTGACATAGTAAATTACTTCAGAATTTCCTGAATAAATAGGAATCTTTTAAACAGACCTTTCATTCCAGTAGATAGATTAGAATTACTGAACCCTACCTTTACCTCAGCAAGTGACGAAGAACCCGAAACGACCCAAGAGACAGATCTCATGAACTTTGCTGATAGGTAAGAAAGGTAGGTATCCCTCAATGTGGACCAAAGGGTTCATTAAAATGTCGCACCAACGATGGGGCATAAGTCACGATAACGATGAGGGAACCTAAGTCACGATAACGATAAGGATATTTTGAAAAAATCGTGTACTAGGGGAAAAGAGAAATAATGTTGAGGCTATGCCACATTATGGATGATAAAATCGTGCGCCAGAGTTGATAGTGAACTCGAAGAAATAGATGAACGCCCGATGAGTAAGGCTAGGAGATACCACTATGAGAATAATTTATCTACTGAATGAAAGGTATAATTTAAGTGTTAGGGTAATTTCCCAAATTTTTGAATACTGGTTTGAGTGTTTTGGCTGATCACTTTGATCGAGTGAACATTGCAGTTCACGTTTTATTAAATAAAATTTTTTGAGAATGTTGCATTAACAGTGTGATGTGTTAGATAAGAGGATGTTGTGATGTTTATCGTTGTAGTCTTATTATACGCCGTTGAAGTCTCGGGCTCACCGATGACCTATCGTTTTCTGTTAAATACAGTATGTTTATGCAGGAGGGAGAATTGGCCCAAGGGCAGGTGGCCCAAATGATCAAGGACTTAATGGAGAGGATGGAAAATAATAAGAAGGACTTTATGGAGAGAATGGATGCCGATAGGAAGGACTTAAGTGAGAATATTAAATCTATGAGTGTAAGGTTGGAAACAGTGGACAATAAATTAGATAGTGCAGATGTAGAATTAAAATGTATGAAGGAGGTCGTACAGGAAACGCAGGATAGTTGAAAAGAAGCTAGTGGGGATATTAGGAAGGACATTGGTGATTTAAATGTGAAGGTGGAGCAGAACACTAAAGCACAGGTTGACTTTAAACATGAAATAAATCAGCAGTTCATAGAAACTCGCGAGCTACATCGTGTTCTCAGTGAAAATCAGGACATAATTAGAGGGGACCTCGATAGGCACGTCAACGAAAGTAGGGAACTACATCAGCAGTTGATGTCAGATCAAGCTGAGCTTAAGGCCGATCTGAAGACAGAGGTAGAGAAGTTCAACATCATGCGTGAAGACGATAAGTCAAAGGTCTTCACAGCAATGAATGAACATAAGGAAATGTTGTGTAAAGAGACAGCCGTCGTAAATGACAAAGTAGACCAGGTAGCCGAAGACGTCAAGGCAACTGTAGACCAGCGTATTGAGGCCATTGACTTTAAATTAATCCAGATGAATAAAGAGGATATGAGAAAATTAGGTACAACTCAGGAAGAAACGGCTAGGAGTATTGAGGAGGTACAAGCAGATATTGAGGAACTAGGAAAAGATCTAGGCGATACAAGGGTAGACCTATCGAAACAACTTAAAGACACCCATGATAAGGTCATAACACTGAGCGACGAGTTGACATCTGTTCATGAGGCTCTTAAGGGGGAAGTTAGTGCCCGGAAATTGGAACTGGATGGGTTAGTGAACAATATCGTAGGAGTCCAGGCCAAGATAGAGGAAGTGGTTAGTAAATCTCGCCGCACCTCAGATATGTCGTTCAGTTGCCCTAGCAACACTAGTAGTCCCATACATCCTACAGGGAACGGACAATTTGACAATTCTACCCATTCTCAGGGGCAAAACCTCACGAACGTCATAAACATGATTCGACTTAAGGAAGATCAGCCTAAGAAATTCGATGGCAGTGGTACCCAGACGCCAAAGGGTTTTCTTAGAGAACTTAGGGAGTATATTCGCGATAATAGGATACCTGAAGAGAGGCAACTAAGGACTGTGGAACGGTACCTGGACGGAGTTGCGTCGCTGTGGTTCAAAGGTTTCCGATATAGCTTTGACACGTTCGAGGAATTTCAGACCGCATTTTTGGGCAAATTTTGGAATTCTGAGATTCAGCAGAACCTAAGGCTAGAGTTATATAGTCGCCGGTATAACACCGCAGGACCGCCGAAATTTTCGTTATACTTTACCGAACAATTAGTTAAGTTCAAGGAACTGGAATCAGCCCCAAGTCAGCAAGAACTGGTTCAGGCTATCCAGAAACAGTTCCCACCGGATATCCAGAGAATATTAATTGCTGGGAAGGTCGAAACCCCGATGCAGGCGGAATTGATATTGCGACAGCTGGACCAGACCCATTCGCATCAATCAGCCCCACGAATAGTCAGGCATTCAGAGCCCCAGGTGAATGTCGTAAATCACAGCCAGGAGAGCGCGCCAGATAGGGAAATTCCACGAGCACTGAGATATGAGAATGAGGGGCGGTGGTTCGACACCAGGCCATACCAAGGTAGGAAGAACTGGGAACAGCCCAGATACCATCATGAAGAGTGGGACAGACGCCGAGAGCAATGGAGAAGAAACCAGGGTCGATACCAGGGGAACTCAGATCTAAGACGAAGGAACCCACGCGGGAATGAAGGCAACAGAAGAGGGGATGGTTACGAAAATTCCAGACGTTCTGACCGTTGGCACGGGCCTGAAGAGAGAAGGAGAGAAGGGGACCAGTATTTGAGAGAGCTGAGGTCAGGTACCGGACAGGACAAATGGAAGGACAGCATCCAACGAAGGGAAGTCAACACTGACTGTGTATTAGCTCAAGACATGTCCCATACTGGAGCTATCCGAGAGACCTACCACCAGGATAGGGAATTAAACCCTAACGCGCCTCATTTCGACGAAAGTCTGAATTCGTCAAATGAGCGAAAAATAAACGCCAAATTTCCAGTAGTGGTTACGAGACAGGATTCCCACACACAGCCTGAATATGTTTCTCACGACGGCTGGATAGTAGCCCAGATTGACTCCTGGATTATACAACCAGATGAATTAGTGGAAGACCACCTCAGACAGGAGGTTAGGAAAATAAGAGAGCTACCAATCATTAATGTCAGGGTATGCAACTTTAAGGTGAGCTGTTTATTGGATACAGGCGCCAGCATCAGCTTAATTTCACAAAATTTCTTTAACGAATTGTCTACTCGGAAGAAATTGCCAGAAATTCCTGTAGCAAATATCAAAATTAGAGGAGTCATTCCTGACAAAACTGCCATTTGTAAAACGCAGACATTTTTGGATTTGCAGATAGGAGACATGATATTTTCGCATCATTTTGTCATAATTTCAAAGCTGCACTATAATGTTATTCTGGGAGCAGACTTCATTTGTGAAAGTAATGCCGTCATCGATTTAGGAAGGAGAGAGGTGAAATTTAGGAAGGATGACGGACCGGAATTAGTAGCTCTAAACGAAGAATCATTGGGTCAGACTGGGAGAAGAATGTGTGAGGAAGAAGTCCATTTCACTACCGTTTCTAAGGAGGCAGAAGAGGAGATAGAACAGGGAACAGAAGAGGTCAACCAGGAAGAGTGGGATGTCCTCGAGACTGAATTGGGAAAGGCTGTAGAAGATTTGATAAATCAGAAAGTATCAGAATGCCCAGGGACGGCGGAAGAGAAGATGAAGTTGAGGGAACTACTTCTCAAATATCAGGATGTATTCGATTCAAAGCCAGGATGCATTCCAAATTTCAAATATATGTTGGCTGTAAATAGTTGGGAGCCGTTCAAACGTAGGCCGTATCCCATTCCGGAGAAACATCGCCAGGAGGCTGGAAAAATTATTAAAGAGATGGAAGAAAGTGGGTTGATTTCCAAGGCAAATACACCATTCGTTAATTCCTTAGTTACCGTTCAGAAGCCCGACGGGTCCCTGAGGGTATGCTTGGATGCGAGGGTCGTAGATGACAGGCTAATCCCTGAAAATGATAGAGCTCCTCCCATCAAAGAAGTTATTAGGAGGTTTAGGGGCAAGCGCCGCTTCACTAATATTGATCTAACCTCGTCGTATCATCATATAATGCTCGATGAGAAGTCAAGATGGTTTACTGGATTCCTGTATGACCAGCACACGTATGTTTTTAACCGTCTCGCGTTTGGAATAAAAAACGCCGGTGCAGCTCTCATACGCGCCCTAGATCGCAACCTCACCGAACAAGTTAAGGCCATAACTACGCGATATGTCGATGACATATTGCTTTCGACAAAGGATTTCGAGGAAAATCTTTATCATCTCGAGTTGCTACTCGAAAATCTCAGGGTGGCTGGTTTTAAGATTAACTTGAAAAAATCAAATTTTGGACAGGAGGAAGTTCTCTTCTTAGGACACATCATTGATGGTGAAGGAGTACGCCCTAACCCAGTGAAATTGCAGGCAATTGACAACTTTCCAAGGCCTATCAAGGTAAAGAACGTCCGACAGTTCTTGGGTATGAGTCAATTTTTCAGTGATCACTGTCCAAATTATACGGAGGTTGTGGCTCCATTGCAAGATTTGCTAGTAAAGAACAATCGATGGAAATGGTCTAGGGAACATGAGATTTCTTTTCGGGATACTAAGGAGATGTTATCTAGAAGTGTGAAGCTAGGGTACCCGAATTTCGATAAGGCCTTTATCTTGCAAACTGATGCTTCCACCGTAGGGATTGGTGCAGTTTTATACCAAGAGGAAGGAGAAGAACCCAAGAAGAAGAACTACTTGGCATTCTTTAGCCGTAAACTTAGGAAACACGAGCTAAAATACAGTGTCACTGAATTAGAAATGCTTGCAATTGTACAATCACTACAGCACTGGAGAAAGATGATTTTTGGATTCCCTATAACCATTAGGACGGATCACAAGGCCTTGACCTCTGTGATGAAGACGGTAGTTGCTAGCGAGAGAGTAGCTAGGTGGGCACTGTTTATCCAGCAGTTTGATCTGACCATCAAGCACTGTTCAGGAATGTCAAATGCCCTGGCGGATGCCCTAAGTCGAAACCCAAACGATAACGAACATGAGGTGAACTTCGTGGAGTTAACTGACGAAGATAGAACCTTTCTAAATGAGCTGACACAATTGCCAGAATGTCAACGACAGGACCAGTTCTGTGGCAGGTTAATTTCGTTGTTGAAGGGAGAACTTCCACATGACGACCCAGGACGTGGAGAAGTTGAGAAGCTAGCTGAGAGCTATTTGTTTGTCGACAACACCTTGTTGAAATTCATAGACAAGGATCACACTAAATCTCGAATTGTGGTACCACCACCACTTAGGAAGGGTCTTATATGGCATGCCCATAGGATAACCGGTCATGGTGGGATTGACAAGGTCACCGCTACCCTTCAGGAAACGTTCACCTGGGTTCATCTACGAGAAGACGTGAGAAGCCTTGTAATTACATGTGACACATGCCAGAGGGTTAAGGCGAACCCGTACCTCATTCGACAGGCACCGATACCTCTCGTACCAGCTAAACCTCGTGAATTGTTCGCGATGGATATTTACGGAGTCCTTCCCAAGTCACGTAGAGGGAATAGATACGTCTTGGTAACCGTGGACGTATTCTCTAAGTTCACATCGTTATGTCCATTACAGAAAGCAAACACTAAATTGGTATTAAGAGCTATAAATAGGACCATAATTCCAACTATGGGGAAGCCCATGTTTTTATTAACGGACCACGGCACACAATTTACCTCAGCTCAATTTAAACAGGAGTTGCAAAGGCTTGAAATTCGACATATTCTTAGTTCAGTTCGCCATCCTGAGGGAAACCCGTCAGAGCGGATTATGCAGGTCATCGCGAAGTTCTGTCGGATCTTCTGTGCTCAAGAGCATTGGAGATGGATGGATGTGTTACCTATCATAGAAGATTGCGTGAATAACACAATCCACGAATCTATAGGATGCGTCCCAAATGTGGTTCATTCCGATATTTATCCTTTGAGACCATGGCACGCAGTGGTGAAGTGTCCGAGCGACCCACGGCCGACTCAAGCGATGCGCATTGAAGAGACAGCTAGGCATCTTCGTCAGCAAGCTGACCGACGTTTGAGACGCGTCAAAAATAAGAGATTTCATCGGCCCTTGAAAGAAGGCGAATATGTGCTTGTTCGTAAACCCGCTCTTTCAAAACCTGAGGACAAGTATTACGCGAAGTTTGCACCGTTGTATATGGATCCATTTAAAGTCATCCAGAGTTTCCGAAATAATTCCTATAAAATCCAGTCGTTAGATGGACGCTCTGAGGCTATTTTCAATGCAGCCAACTTGAAGGTTTATCGCAAACCTGAAGATATGGTGGACCAGGAATTTAACCTCATTGAATCAGTGGTGGATCAAGATGTGGAACCGCTCGAAGAAAAGCAGGATGAACCACTGAAACGATGTAGGGATTGCAGGCAAGTCCCAGACTCTGTGATATTGAGAGCATTTGAGGAGTATTGGAATCACACCGAGAAAATCTCGATAGAACAGGGAGAATTTGAGGAAGGTTCTGAGGAGGAAGACTTTGACAGCGAGGAAGACTTTGACGGCGAGGAAGGGATAAATAGCTCAGTCGAGAATTCAGTGGAGAACTACCAGGAAGCTGAAGGCATCAACCAGTATCCGTACACCAGAAGATGAACAACTGCATAAGAGAGAGGAAAGGAATTTCCGTTCAAAGGTAATGTTTCATCAGACGTCAAAATTAGAAATTTCGCCATCTGGAGTATTTAAAGGAAATTCCTTGTCACTGTGCGAAAGGAATTCGTGTCTTGGGGGAAATATGAACCCATGACTTTTGTGCCCTAAGAACATTATGCATAATGTAACAATTAAATTAAAAGTTGGATTCTTGATAGCATGGATTTGACACGTGACGAGGGGGTGATTACCTTCGATCCCACGCTCTGGGGTACGTGACGTCAACCACACGTGTCGACGGCGGAAGAATCTCAAGTCACTTTTATGAACTATTTCAAAGCGCGTGTACATGGCGTGACCACGCCAAGTCAAAAATATAGTGCCTATCAAAGGAGGTCAATCATCTCACAAATCGAACCCGTAAAAATTTTAAATGTCCGTGAACACTACCGCCAGAAATGTAGCAAGCATGTAGTCACTTTCAAAACTCTTGAAATTGCATTTTAGGTAAGTCAGAAAATTTATAGAAATTTTCTTGGCGGCAAAGGGAGAGATCCGAAGAGAGGGGGTAACTGCTATAAATATGAAGGGACGCCATGACGAAGTCTCCTTCTCCGGCATTTGTGATACAAAGCGGACGAAAACTTGTTGAGCTGCGCTGCGAAATCAAACCAACGAAAGTAGACTGAGTTCAACTGCAGATTTTAGCCAATGCGGTTAAGTCTTGACTCCATGAGGAGATAGTTTTCTTGAGTGAAATGATTGTACCAGATAGGACGGCCAAAGTACTGAATAAATTCTAATGTGATTAAGTAATTCGTGTGCGTATATAACTATAGTCCATCGTGTGCACTCAACAAACAAGTGAAGGGTATTTTCTTTTTTTATGCTTTATTCCAGGAAACCTGAAGAAAATTAATAATGAACTGTGAAGCCATGAATGAAAAAATGGCTAAATAAAATGCCAGGGTCACAGGTGAGCCCTATGACGAATACTGGCGTGACGACATGAGGTAGGTGACTTTCCATCTTACTACCTCTTATATCTTGTCTCGTGATTTCTTGTATTTGAATGGGGATATACGACGCAGTGGTCACCCCTACTAAGTTTTGTAAATGTGAGAGTACGACTAAAAGAGTCATTTGTTTTATTTTCCACTTGGATAAAAGTCTGAAGTCTTGCGAGTGCCGTATAATGTTGTAAAAAGATTGCATAGGGTTCTGAAGTGATATCACGTCCAATGTAGATCGTCATCCGTGTGAGTGTACTGCCTATATTTTGTGATGTCAAATTAAGATGTTCATTCGACGTAAAATTCTTCTGTCTGCAATTTGACGTTAATAATAATAATCCATGGTCACTCATTTTCAATCGAGTGGAAGCGCGCTGTCGGGTGAGAACCTAGGGTGATGAATTTGGTCACGGAGAGAAACGTTTTTTTAATGCCCATTTTAAACTGTGTCTGACTGACAATGGAAGATCTAGTAGAATGTTTCAGTCATTTCTCGTAAAAATCAAGTTATTAAATACGATATCATTTATGCGAAGTTATTCATGATTAATGCATTGTGCGATATTAGACGTCGGGATTTCTAGTGAGGATTTTATTCCAGTTCTTTGTCGATGATAATTGTGGAGCTGGGAAACAGAGGTTAGTTTTGTGAATCAGGTTGGACCTGTCATTGAAGCCGGGACACGGAAGCCCGAGGAATGTTTTATATGAGTTGAGATGAGATGTGCGAATCAGGTTAGAGTCCTGTCATTTGAAGCCGGGACATGATAGCCCGAGGAATATTTTATAATGTTTGGAATGGAAAGAAATGCATAGAAATCCATAGCGGTATCAATTGGCGACGCGTATAATTAGTGTGGGCATCTTGAAGCATAATCTGTGCATTTTGTTGGTTAGAATATCGTATTTGTTTAATTATGTCGGCAGAGTTTAAAGGGAGCATTTTGAGAAGTCAGTCAACTGTGAATAAACCAGGTGTTTCCTGTAACTGCCAAGCGAGCTTGGGGGGATGAGAGGCCTCAGCTATGATAACGGGAAAGAGTGGAGTTGAGATTGTACTGTAATTCTCGGCCAGGGGAAACGTTAAAATGCTGGATTTAGTTGAAATTCATAGCCGGTAATGATCTAAGTATTGTGAAATACTGTAAATGGGGACGTAACGAACATTTGGAATCACGAACTTTGAGTATAAGGAACTGAGTAACCTAATTCAGGGTTGTCCAAAATATAGAGCGATGGTCGTGATGATCGGTTTGTCTGTGAGGGGTGTGCAAAATTCATTATGGTAATGACGAGATGTGACATCGTAATTATATGGCGAGTTGTTTGGTTTGTGCGTAGATTATTAGGATATCCAAGTGTTAATAACGGTTAGGACTAGATTAGATTTTTAAGCGTGATATCACGAGACAGGATATATATAGCTGGACATGAATTATGTAAAATTCTCTTCCAGCCAGATAAACATCGCAATATTGAACTCACATCACAGCTGCGTAGAAATTTGTGAAGAAACCAGAGTCCGCGGAGATAAAATTTGTTGTTCGTTAATATTTCGTTAAATCATTTAAATTTATTTAATTATTAAATTCAGTGAAACCGCATTTGAAATAACTTTAATCAAGCGAATAACTTGGAGATGCATTCTGGAAATTTTAGTTTGTTTTCTGGGGAATGTTAACATGTAAAGTAACGATTAAGGGGACATATCCGAAGGAAATGGATTTTACTGCCACAAAGTTTGTGAGCATTGCTATTGTTGTAATTATTGAACTTTGATTGATTGAGCAGTGAATGTGCTGGGGATAGTAAAGTGGAACTTTGGTCATAAACCGATGTAACTTAATTGTGTTTAGCCTTCAGCCTAGAAACTTGGATGGTCAGGGGGTCATCAACCTCAGTGACTTAGATTAGGGCCATATGCCGTTGTAGCATCATTTCCTTGCGGTCATCATCCACAATGACTTTAAAGTAACTTAGAAGAGTAGATGTCGGTCCATGACATAGACGCAGGTCACATCGATTCAATTAAGGGTCCATGCCGTAGAACCACTGTGTGGCACACACCGATTGGACGGCCTTAATTATTCCCAGAGTCCAGAGTTCGTGTTACGAGGGCTGGACCATAACGAATCACTATGATGGTACATGTGGTCTCACATGGAAGCCGAATTTAAGGATTTCCAGACTTTCCTTTCTTAAATGATTAATAATTGAGACAATGGTTTCTAGTAAGAATGCCCATCAGGCAGTTACGTTAAAGTCTCACACCAGTGTTCTGACATTTATGTAAAAATGATTGTGGTGTCCAGTGGACACAATTGACTATGACACCGTTGACATAGTAAATTACTTCAGAATTTCCTGAATAAATAGGAATCTTTTAAACAGACCTTTCATTCCAGTAGATAGATTAGAATTACTGAACCCTACCTTTACCTCAGCAAGTGACGAAGAACCCGAAACGACCCAAGAGACAGATCTCATGAACTTTGCTGATAGGTAAGAAAGGTAGGTATCCCTCAATATAGACCAAAGGGTTCAATACTCTCTACATAATTTAGAAGAATGTTTGAGGTCATTGTCCTGCTGTAGAACAAACCCACGACCAATAAGCCTCTTGCCAGATGGAACTGCATTGTTGATCAGTATCCTGTGATATCCTTCCTCCTTTAATGTTCCATTAATTCGCACTAGATCACCGACTTTATCTCCCGCAAAACATCCCCACACCATAACCGACCTTCCACCATGCTTCACCGTAGGTGTCACACTGACTCTTCATACGTTCTCCACGAAGTCGAGGAACAAACATTCGACGATGGCTCCCAAATACTTCAAACTTCGATTCATCGGTGAATAACACCTTGGACCATTGCTGCACGCTCCAGTTTTTATGTTGCTGTGCCCATTGCATTATTTTCACCTTATTTTGTGTCCGTAATGAAGGTTTTTGGCCGCTATGCACCCCTTTAAACCTCGTTCACGAAGACGGCGTTGCATTGTTGAGACAGAGATTGGAGCAGCTCGCATATTATTGATTTCCTCGCGAATTTCAGGTGCCGTACGAGTCTTCTGACGTTTACTCTGTACACATATGAACTGATCTTCCCTGTATGATGTTACACGGGGTCTTCCAGATCGCGAAACACTTGCATTGGCACCGGTTTGCGTGAACCGCTGCAATGTATACACCACTGTAGATTGGGCTACAACAACTTTTGTTGCTATTGTCCTACTAGAATACCCTTCGTGATGCAGACCCCAAATTACAGCACGTTTTTCAGTTCCAGTCTCCTGTTTCCGTTCCATTTGGGGGTAATATGCTATGCACCTGATCAGATACACAAACACACTGCTAGCTGCACACAGTGTACTGAAAACTAATGTGAACTGCTTGCTACACAGACAGCTGAAGGAATGAGGCCTATTCGAGTGGACACGTCTTGGGTAAAGACACGTCAGTATTGGTGTGGTTACCGATCAGCGACCCTCCATGCGGAGAAGCGGTCAAATACACAACAGAGTCGTTCCGTCTTTACATGTTTATGCTTGTTTTATTATCAGAACAGGGTTATGAGAGATTATTTAAAACTACATCTCTGGTTGTGATAGGTGATCGAAAACTTTTTGACCGGTAGTGTAAGTCGCTACAATCTAAGTCATAAATAATTTTATTCACGCTGAGTGAAATGGTAGTTAAAGTGAAGGCCTAACGTTTAATTCTCAAATATTTATGTTATTAGTGGTCTTATCGATAAATACACATAATTTTATTTCCGGTCATTTATGTCTTATACATTTTTACCGTACGGGCTATGATAACAGAGACATTTATGAATTGGAATTGTTGTTGCTAAGTCCACATCAGCGCCGAGCCACGAGAAAATGGGTAAACAGTATTTAATAAAAATCGGTATGTTAAGTCGGAGATTATAACAAACTACTGTCTACGCTATAAATTACTTTATTCACCCTGGTTGAAATTGTAGTTTACGGGTATGTATTATATGTTGTGTATTCAGCCCAAGGACTGGTTTGATCCTCACAGTTCCACCAACAGCTGTCATACAGTAGATAGCCTAGACATCACTGTAGAGGCGTACTACGGAAATGAGGAGTGAGGTAGTTTCCCGTTGCTTTCCTCATCGAGCCAGAAGTTGCTATTACATATCAGCCTGCCAATCCCACTGAAATGCATGCACCAATTGACCTTATGTATGATATTTATACACCATTCATAACAGGGACTGACTACATAAGGATTTTTTTTTTTTTTTTGCTTTTGGCTTTACGTCGCACCGACACAGATAGGTGTTATGGCGATGATGGGATAATAACGGCCTAGGAGTTGGAAGGAAGCGGCCGTGGCCTTAATTAAGGTACAGCACCAGCATTTGCCTGGTGTGAAAATGGGCAACCACGGAAAACCATCTTCAGGACTGCCGACAGTGGGATTCGATCCTTTATCTCCCGGATGCAAGCTCACAGCCGCGTGCCTCCAACCGCACGGCCAACTCGCCCGGTAGGAATGGTACTGTATTACTAGTATCACTCATACCTCAGTCACTTTCCTACTGTCAAAGGCAAGGATGAGACTGAGACAGGTCAATGAAAGTAAGAAGTTTATTCTAGCCCATACCAGAAGACATAGTGCACTGTAAACACTACATTTCACCAGCAAAGGCAAAGTACATCGCAAAGACAGTATTTCTGATAATTCTGTAGCGAAGCACGGGTACACCTCTCTCCCCTCCCCATGGCATTACAGCCCTTGAAGGGCCTTGGCCTACCAAGCGACCGGTGCTCACCCCAAAGGCCCGCAGATTACGAGGTGTCGTGTTGTCAGCACAACGAATAGTCTCGGCCGTTATACTTGGCTTTCTAGACCGGGGCAGCTATCTCACCGTCAGATAGCTCCTCGATTCTAATCACGTAGGCTGAGTGGACCTCGAACCAGCCCTGAGATCCAGGTAAAAGTCCCTGACCTGGCCGGGAATCCAACCCGGGGCCTGCGGGTGAGAGGCAGGTACGCTACCCCTACACCACGGGGCCGGCTACGGGTACATCAGCTAGTTAAATTACATAAAATTCCTCATAATAAAAGACTATCCATTGGATTTCGTTCAAACCACTTCCTAAACACACTCAGAAGTAATATGAACAAACTAGAAAATCTTCAGCGAAATCGGTCCAGTAGTTTTCGAGTCCAGTCGAGAAGAACAAACAAATATTCATTTTTGAATATTAGATTTTCAAAGAAATTGAATAGTTATCGAAACTTTCTGCTAGTAAACTCCAGTAATTCTCAGGTGTGTATTTGTTCCATAGGTTCGGTGGCTTTACTCTTGGTCTATTGGACAGTTCTCAGCTTTGTCTATTTGTCATCCTATTTTTGATGTGACTGGCTGAAAGTCACCTTAAAATGGCTGTTCTCTTCAAGATGGTATTGAACCTTCGTAACTGATCAGGTATCACCTCCCCTATTGTCCGGCTCCGTGGCTAAATTGTTAGCGTCCTGGCCTTTGGTCCAGAGGGTCCCGGGTTCGATTCCCGGCCAGGTCGGCGTTTTTAACGTTCATTTGTTAATTGTTGTGGCTTGGGGGCTGGGTGTGTGTGACGTCTTCAGCATTAGAATTCATAGAAGTCATAGGTAGGGCCCCATCCTCATAGACGCGCAGGTCGCCTATACGGCGTCAACTAGAAAGAACTGCACCAGACTTCTTCGGAGGCCACTCTACATCATTACCTCCACTATTCATGACTTCCCTTGTGAAATCCAGGTGTAAATGTTCATACCTCTCTGAACTCTTCTTTGTAAATGTATTCAGTGCCCGTATGTCACAAGAATTAATTGGTGTAGAGAGGATAAACTGATTTCTTTATGTATACTAACATATGTGATCTCAAGACTGCTGAATGCCTCCCGTACCATTGCAATCCTACAACGAACCGTCCAAAGATTTCTGACCTTCATATTTATAAATTCGTCAATGTAGATGTTTACAGTGACATTTAGTAGCACGTGTTTCTCATAACATAAATTCTTGTAACAACTTTTGTTTTGAGAAAAGTTTACTTCATCAAGTAGTCCGAGGAGGGATGTGTAACAAAGTTCTTGTTTGTCAAAAATGCAATGTTATCCGCAAATATTAGGTTGGTAAGTACACTGCCTTAGCAAATGTCATGGGATAGTCGCCTAATAGCGTGTTGGTCCCCCTTTGGCCCTGCGAACTGCAGTAAGACGCCGTGGAAGTGAGTCGACAAGTCCCTGGTAGTCCTCTGGACGCAGCTGACACCAAATCGTTTGCAGAGCGGCCGCCAATGCTGGTCTGTTCGTGGGTGCAGGATCCATGGCACGTAGCCTGCGTTCCAGGACATCCCAGATATGCTCGATAGGGTTCATATCGGGGCTCCTGGGTGGCCATGGCAGTCGTTGGACCTCCGCTGCATGTTCCTGGAACCATTCCCGGGATATGTGGGAGCGATGTGGCGGCGCGTTATCATCTTGAAACACCGCAGAACCGTCTGGGCGCTGGAAGGCAAACAAATGGGTGGAGATGGTCTCCGAGCAGCTCAACATACCACGTACCATACAAAGTCTCTTCCAGAACAACTAGGGGGCCCATTCCATACCAGAAAAATGCACCCCAGACCATAACAGAGACACCAGCGCCCTGGACCACACCTTCGATGCAGGCGGGATCCATCGCTTCACGTGGTCTGCGCCATACACGGTGCCTCCCATCGGCATGGTGCAGTTGAAATCGTGATTCGTCCGACCATATCACGTTACGCCATTGTTCCATTGTCCATCCCTGGTGACTAGCGATGACGTTGGGTTAACAGTGGCACCCGTGTGCGGCGCCGGCTCCCATACCCCATAGAACCCATATTCCTACGGATTGTCCACTGGGAGACGTGTCTAACACGGCCTGTGTTGAATTGAGCCGTGATTTGTTGCACGGTTGCCCGTCTGTCACTATTGATAATCCATCTCAGATGTCGCCGGTTATCGTTCTACGATGCTATTTTATTTGACGTAAATAAATATCACATGTGAACACGTTCACTTCCTTGCATAAATTACTTTATTAACACTGTACGTCACAACACACAACTATACACAGTAGCAAATGACACTATATACAACACTCAATAGCGGAGTACCCTGAAGTCGATTCTGACAAGTACAGATATCAACAACACTGACGCGCGCACTATAACATACTCTCTCTTGAATTCCCCGCCTCACTCACTCACTCGAGTCCAATGATCTGACTCCACCTCGGAGCCCAACACTCACTCCCAGTCCATCACTTGCCTGAGTCCCAAGAACCAAGATCTGCGAACTTAGAACTGAGAACTGACTTCACTGACTGACAGCTCGATATTTATACTATTCGATCAACCATCTAGAATTATCGACTTCTGGAAGAGTTCTTACAACACTCTAATGAAACACACTCGGAACATCGATCGACCAGCTAGTCGAATGGGTACTCGAATGTTCTTTCAATATTTAAAAATGCACATGGAAATATCTAAAATATTCGTAATGTCTCTACATGTATCTGGATAATAAAACATTACAGTAAGTTTCCAGAACCCTTCATACAGTACATACCAAATATAGTACAACTAGCAAGATACCCGTGCTTCGGTACGGTATTATACTGAAATTTATAATTGAATGCTTATTTTTTTAGATATATAATCCGCCGAAATTCGCGATCTGACTCGTTTTCTGCGAGAATCCACCAAAATTCCCGATCTGACTCGTTTTCTATTAGATTCCGGCACGTTTCCTCCCATTTTTCAATCTTCCTTTCCAGCAATCGATTTCGTACTTCCCGGGCTAGGCTCAGGTATTCCTCCCGGTCAGTTGGGTCCGTAAATCTTTGCCATCTTTTCCTATAATCATTTTAATATGTATAAAATCCTTCAGGAGATCCAGCTTGGTGTCATATTGGGTGCTTTGGCGGCACTGAACCCGCGGCCGGACTACATTCTTAGTCATTACCCATCCAGGAGCCGTTTCCAGCGCGGTCCGCACATTTGACAACGGTCCGGAACATTATTATTATTATTATTATTATTATTATTATTATTGTTATTATTATTACTATTATGTGTTGCTGGAATGGCTGATGACAGGGAAAACCGGAATATCGGGAGAAAAACCTGTCCCGCCTCCGTTTTTTCCAGCACGAATGTCACATGTAGTGGAGGGGATTTGAACCACGGAACCCTGCTGTGAGAGGCCGGCGCGCTGCCGCCTGAGCAAAGGAGGATACTTATAAGTACATTAAGAACAGTAAAATCAATTGGTCTCACCTCCTTCTACACCCCACCACCGTTAAGTTTATTTACCGCCATCCCCGCCCCCCTCCCCCCCCCGCCAAAAAAAGAATTAAAAGAAGGCTTGATTCTTTAGGTTTAAAGGAGATTCCAAAAACCAATGTTCACGTCTATTGCCTTCAGTTTTGAGATATAAGTATCCCCATAAAAATAATTTACTTTTTTCACTTCATTTCACACTAATCTTCCCCTCCCCCCCCCCCCCCCTAAGTGAATTTTCCCGCAAAAAATACTTGTTTCCTTAATAGTAAAAGATCTTCTAAATACCAATTATCACGACTCTAACTTCTTCAGTTTTTGATTTATGTGTCCCCATGAAAGGAATTCAACTCCTTTACACTCCCACCCTCCAAGATGGTTTCCCACCAAAACGCGTTTTTCTTTGTTTTTAAAGGAGATCTAAATACGAATTTTCACGTCTGTAACAACTTTAGTTTTTATTAGATGTATGCATTCTCATACAATTAAGTCAATTAAATTTTCAATTCTTTCACCCCCCCCCCCTTCATTGGATTTTCCGAGAATACGTCTTTCTTTACTTTTAATGCAGATTGCAAATATCAAATTTCACGCCTGTAACATCTTCATTTTTGAGATATCAGTAGCCTAATTAAAAGAATTCAACATCATTTTCAGTCACTTTTACCCACCCCCACCACCCAAGTGGTATTTCCGAAAACTAAAAATACACGATTCGTTATGTTTAATAGAGATAAAAAATACCATTTTTCACTTCTGTAACATGTTAAGTTTTTTTAGATATACAGTAAAAATTCTCATTTTAAAATTTCACCCATTTTGAGTTCCCTTTAAGTGGAGTTTCCAAAAACAAATCACCAATGTTTCTTTACATTTACAGGAGATTCCAAACACCCACTTTTTACGTCTGTAACATTTTACGTTTCCAAGATATTCTGTAGATATAGCCTTCCAAAAAATTCACCCCAATTTGTCGCTCCTGTTTAACCGCCATTAATTGGATTTTCCAAAAACTAAAAACTACATGTTTCTTTTTTAAAGGAGATCCCATATACAAATTTTCAGTTCTGTAATATCTTCAGGTTCTGAAATATAAGTATCCTCATTAAAGGCATTCAACCCCTTTTTCACTCTTTTACACCCCTCCTATTGGGATTTACAGGAAACAAAAAATTACGTGTTCCTTTATTTTTAGAGGAGATTCTAACTACCAATTTTTACATCTGTAAATTTTAAAGTTTTAAGATGTAGACACACTCATTTCAAAAAATTCACACCCCCCTTTTCACCCCCCAATATTTGAATTTTCCAAAAACGAAAATATACGTTTGTTTCTTTACTTTTAAAGTAGATCCCAAATACCAATTTTCAGGTCTGTGATATCTTCAGGTTCTGAAATATAAGTAGCCTCATTAAAGGCATTCAACCCATTATTCACCCTTTTACACCCTTCCTATAGGGATTTCCGAAAACAAAAGAATACGTGTTTCTTTATTTTTAAAGGAAATTCTAAATACCAATTTTTATATCCATACACTTTAAAAGTTTTGAGATATAGATACACTCATTTTAAAAAATCACCCCTTTTCACCCCCCCCCCATTAATTGGATTTTCCAAAAACAAAAAATACGTGTTTCTTTATTTTTAAGAGAGATCAAAAATACCAATTTTCAGGTCTGTAATGTCTTCAGTTTCTGAGATATAAGCACCGGTATCCTGATTAGGCATTCAACCCCTTTTTCACCCTTTTCACCCCTCCTATTGGGATTGTCTGAAAACAAAAAAATACGTGTTTCCTTATTTTTAAAGAAGTTTCTAAATACCAATTTTCACATCTCTAAACTTTTAAAGTTTTGAAAAATAAACACAGTCATTTTAAAATTTTACCCCCCTTTTCACCCCCTTAGTGACGGAATATCCAAAAATCCTCTCTTAGCGAGCACCTACATCTTAATATGAATATATCCCCAAAATTTCATTTCTTTATGTCCAGTAGTTTTGGCTCGGCGATGATGAATCAGTCAGTCAGGACAAGCTACTTTATATATATATAGATAAGTCTAACATACGAACATTACGGAATTTTCTACCGTTTTCGACCATATGGATTTTTAGGTTAAACAGTACGTATTTGAGGTTATACAATTCTATACTACATATTTACAGGGAAATCATATATTAATCATATTTAACATTTAATAAAAGATAATTTAGCATTAAATAGACTATAATTAAACACAATAATTGAAGGTTTTACACCAATTACGATGTCGTACCGATGACACGGTCACGGTCATCAAGGGAGGCTGGACGGCCGGTCGTTCGTCTGTTGTGGACGGTGACACCCGCACTCAACCATTCACGATGCACCCTGGACACGGTTAATCGTGTAAAGCCTAATTCCCGCACCACTTCCGAAATCGCACTTCCCATCCGTCGGGCACCGACCACCATACCCCTTTCGAACGATGTCAGCTCACGACGGCGTTCCATGTTACACCTGTCACATGCACAGCCACTACTCACAAGGTCTCCTATGGAACTGCCGCTGGTACAGGGGGCGTATGATGCGCAGACAACACACCTTCGCATCAGTGCTCCGCTATCCCATGACATTTGCTCAGTCAGTGTATTCCCCCGATGATTCAAAATGGAATTTATTATATGAAACAGAACTAAGTTGCAGCAAAGCCAATTCAGTGTGGTATATATTGAAATGTCGTATGGCCTTTAGTGCCGGGATATCCCAGGACGGGTTCGGCTCGCCAGGTGCAGGTCTTTGTATTTTACGTCCGTAGGCGACCTGCGCGTCGTGATGAGTATGAAATGATGATGAAGACAACGCATACACCCTGCCCCCGTGCCATTGGAATTAATCAATTCAGGTTAAAATCCACAACCCGGCTGGGTATCGAACCCAGGACCCTCTGAACCGAAGGCAAGTACGCTGACCGTTCAGTCAACGAGTCGGACATTCAGTGTGGTCATAGTTGCGATAAACGGTATTCTGTAAGCATGAAGTGAGTTCTCGGAGGAAACTATCTTTAAACCGGTCCTTCGCTTACGTTTTTCTCTGATTATTGTTAAGAGAGGTTGGTTACTTAGTTCTACTTCCTTTCAAAATGACTTTAACACTATAACACTTGATTTCTCATAGTAAATAATATCCACCGAATGAATTGCTGTATAATTATACATAGAAAACGTCCTTGTGAGGATTCTAATACTTATATAATTCTATTCATAATTCATATAATTCTAATACTCATATAATTAGGCACATATGAGTAAAACGAACATTCAAATAAATATACGGCTAGTCTACGCTGCGAGAATTCCATGGTGCAGATGTTTGCTTTATTGCCTGCATTTGCTAGTTCTGCCAATACGATATATATCTGCTTTGAAATACTCTTGTTTTGTTAGGCATTTTACGCTGTAGTGAAATTCGTACCAAGTTTCATATTTCAATTCCTTGTGAAGCGTCGTAAAACATATTTGTGTGCTGACATTGTGCTTCTTATAACCACTTCACATGCACACTTCTGCAGCCATGAAACTGAAATATACTCTAAAATTTTGTCTTAAAAGTGGTGATGCAAGCATAAAATGCAACAGGGCGTGCCGCGACGCCCAGCGGCAATGCACACTCGGCTTTATACAAGTGCGATTCGGAAAACCGCGCATTCAAAGTAGCTACAATAAAACACAGAATAACCTCGCCCTCTTTTTAGTGCAGCATATATATAACCCTTTAATAGCTCGGGTATATCACGTCGAGCAGAATAACGCGTAATAAATATAAAAAGTTCTACGACATGGAAAATCGGCACTCTGAAAAAATTACTGAAGTATCCGTGGTAGCGGAAAGCATCCCAATAGAATCTGAAGGCTATTTCCGAAGGACATTTTTGACTAGGGATGGGAAAGAGTATTGGAACTTCTATCCTATGATCTGAAGAATCTTAGTGATGCCGAGCATAACTAATGTAAGTGGTGTAACTCTAGGCAAAGAACAATATCCATTCGATTCAGAAGATCGGAACCACCCTGCACTAACACTTCATAGAACCAAGAAGCACGCGATCGAATAAAGCAAGTTAATACAATCGTGTATTATTTTCATAAAGCAACCTTCCTTGGTAAATACAACATGTTTCGAGAAATGGACTGGTCTGAGTTGGAGAATATAGAAGATATGGCTAAATCAGTGAAACATTTTACGTAAAAGTAAATTCTGTCTTTAAAGTCACGGTCCCCTATATCTATATATTTCTTTTTTTTTTTTAAGAACAAGTATCCGTTCTGGTTTACTACAGCAATAATTCATAATATTAAGTTGAAAGAAATGCATAGAGGACGTCAGAAATATTCTGACGAAAATATTTATATAAACAACTCCTCCTTGGTGTTGCATTGTCACTGTCAGTCAGTGTATGTCAAAATTGTAATCAACAAAGTTACAATTGTTATATGTCTGAAATTCAAAGCCTCATGAAATATACTGGATGATTCTGAAATTATAAAAAAATTACCGAACTCAAAATGATCCCCACTTACAGATTATGAATTAAAATAATATACGCCTTTCAGCGTTCAATCTGCAAGCCTCTGTGAATTTACTAAACGTCGCCACGATCTTCTATTTGCAAATAATGCTGGGGCCCCACCTAGTTCTGTACATCTTATCTGTAAATCGTTAGAAACTCTAACCATCGTCGCTTTGGTCTCCCTCTACTTCTCTTTCCCTCAATAATATACCGTAGTCCATTATTCCTTCTACAGAACCTATCCTCCTATATTCGCCTCACATGACACCGCCACCGAAGCCGGTTTATGCGTACAGCTTCATCTATCGAGTTCCTTCCTAAGTTAGCCTTTATCGCCTCATTCTGAGTACCCTCCTGCCAATGTTCCCACCTGTTTGTACCAGCAATCATTCTCCCTGCTTTCATGTCTGTTATTTCTAACTTATGATTAAGATAGCCTGTGTCCACTCAGCCTTCGCTCACGTAAAGCAAAGTTGGTTTGAAAATCGACCGATATAAAGATAGTTTCGTCCGCGAGCTGACTTCCTTCTTGCAGAATACTGTTGATCGCAACTGCGAGCTCACTGCATTAGCTTTACTACACCTTGATTCAATCTCACTTACTATATTACCATCCTGGGAGAACACACATCCTAAATGTACCTTCAAATATCACCTGACTATGCCAGGATCGAACCTGCCAAGCTGGGGTCAGAAGGCCAGAACTGTTGTAACCAAGGTTGAAGTTTACAAAACACAACTTTTATTGCTTCACTTTATGATATTTACATAAATAACTGAAATTTATTTTGAAGCAAAAAGGAATATCGAATCTTGAGAAAAGTCTGTCTTTATACAATATGTACAGGTTTACAGTCTTTATATACACTTCTATCTTGAAAAGATAGTCTTTGTGAATTGACACGTTGATAGTCGAGAACTATCTGGCACACTAACATGAATGTCTTTGAGAGTCCTTGTTTGTTGAAGTGCCTGAATTCCTAAAAAGCAAGTTCAATTGATTGAAGAAATTCCACCTAGCGAAACTAAGGGAGCTTGCATAACTTAGGGAATGAAAATGGCTTGTAAAAGAATTACGGAACATAGGCAGCGGAAACAGGAAAGGGAGCGGTGACCAGAGGTGAAACCTCGTACTGCCAGAAATTCAGTCCACCTGGTCGAAGCACATTTTCAAGAGGAGTAGCCTCCGTGCTCGACGTAGGGTGTATTCTGGAGCTGGACACCGTGGCAAGTGGGCAATTGAGCAGGCAGGGAGCTCCTATTTATAGTACACTCGATGGTCAGGCACGCGCACTGAGAGCTGCGCGTCGAAGCTAGCAGAATGATACACAGGCGCGCGTGCAGCTGGCTGGCGGGGCGAGAAAGGGAGCGCCGGACATACAACACCCTCCCCTCCTAAATACGCCGGTACGGCGTGAAACGGCGGCGGCGCTGGCGGCGACTGCGATGCTGGGGCGGAGCTGCTGATGTTTCCGTTGTATTGTCCGGAGCTGGAACTGGGCGGAGTGGCGCTGTCTCGTCCTGAAAGGAACCCATTGTTATTAAATGATCTAAAGCGCGTTCAGCAATAGATTTATCAGGTTTAGCAATAGCATCAATAGCGGGACAGGGGCGGTAGCGCAGACGTATCTGATCTTGATGGCGGCAGATACGTTTCTCCGTAGTCTGTATCTCGTATAGACGATGACCCAAAGATCTGCAGATGACTCCAGGTATCCAGAGTGGGTTGGATTTGAATGTCCTGGTGTAGACCTTGTCGTTGAGGGAGAACTTCGTTGGTGAGGTCTTATGCTGGGCTGGAAGAGGCTGTAACAGAGAAAGTAAAGTTCTGTGAGGTCGTCCATGGAGCTTCTGTGCAGGAGTGATATTATCAGCGCCGGGTAGAGTTCTGTAGTTGTTTAAGAGTTGGAGCAAGGCTTGGTCTTTAGTTAAGCCTGAAGAGACAGCTTTCTTCATACTTCTTTTAAATGTCTGTACGAAGCGTTCAGCTTCACCATTAGATTGAGGGTGAAAAGGTGGTGCTAGGATATGACGAATGCCATTATGTGTACAAAAGTTCTGAAAAGCAGTAGCTGTAAATTGAGGTCCGTTGTCCGAAATGAGTACTTGTGGTAAACCTTCTGTAGTAAAGATTTTCTGGAGAGCACGAATGGTAGCTTCGGTTGTAGTAGTCGAATGCATATCCACTACATATGGAAAGTTTGACAGTGAATCGATGACTATTAACCACATGGAATTGAGGAAAGGACCTGCGAAATCGATGTGAACTCGTTCCCATGGAGTAGTAGCAGGAGGCCATGAAGCAAGATCAGAAGACGGGGCGTTCTGATTCGTTTGACATTGCTCACAATGACGTATTAGCTTGTCGATGGCGGCATCAATACCGGGCCAGTAGCAGTGTTGACGGGCGAGTTGCTTTGTTCTGGAGATACCCCAATGGCTTTGGTGTAATAATTCGAGAACTTGTTTCTGTAGGCTAAGTGGGATAACCACTCGGAAGATGGTGCCTGCTTCTAGTAATACAACTCCGGCACGAGTCGTGAGACGATGCTGCATACGATGATAAGGTGCCAGGTGGGCAGGAAGTGTGCTCTGAAGAGGCCAACCGTTGCGTATGTAAGTACGTACAGTAGCAAGTGTACTGTCCTTATCCGTAGCTTTAGCTATGCAGGTAGCATCAATAGGAAAACTGGATACAGTATCTTCAAGTTCTATGTCCAACTGAAGACATTCAGATTCTTGAGAATCGAAGGCAGTATCAGGACCAACGGGGAAGCGGGAGAGGGCATCAGCATTACAATGCTGGGATGTGGCTCGATATACAATCTGATAGGAATAATCAGAAAGGAACATGGACCATCTTTGAAGCTTTCTGAGGGAATTCTCTGGGATCTTATTACCAGGATGGAATAAGTGTACGAGAGGCTTATGATCGGTAATGATCAGGAAATGGTTGCCATAGAGATATTCATTGAAACGGCGAATACCAAAGATGATGGCTAAAGCTTCTTTCTCTATCTGTGAGTATCGACGTTGATGGTCATTAAGTGTTTTCGAAGCGAAGGCGATGGGGCGTTCTTGTCCATGACGATCCTTCTGGGAGAGAACGGCACCGACACCGTAGTCTGAAGCGTCAGTAGCTAGAGTGATGATCTTGTCGGGCTGAAAATGAGTGAGTTGTATAGCTTGAATTAAGGCGTTGTTGATTGTTTTCCATGCCTGTTGGCATTGCGGAGTCCACTGAAACTTAACACCTTTTTTACGTAGAGCGTTTAATGGAGCTGCCACTGTAGCGAAGCGTGGAATGAACTTATTATAATAGTTCGCTTTGCCTATGAAGGACTGAAGCTGCTTGAGGTTCTGAGGTGCCGGCATGTTTACTATCGCTGAGACATTCTGTGTACTAGGACGAATTCCATTCTTATCAAGTATATGTCCTAGGTAGTGAACTTGAGGCTGAAAGAAGGTACATTTAGCGAGATTCGCTCGTAGGCCATTGTCTTTCAATGTCTGGAGAAGGAGGCGTAGATTGGTTAGATGTTCCTGATGATCTTTTCCAGTAACAATAATATCATCCAGGTAGTTAGCACAACCGGGAATGGAGGCGGTGAGTTGAGCCAAATAGCGCTGAAAAATAGCCGCTGAGGATGAAACACCAAATGGGAGCCGCTGGAGCTGGAGCAGTCCGAGAGGAGTGTTGAGTGTGAGAAATTTCTTAGATTCTTCGTCTAAAAGTAGCTGGAGATATGCTTCTTTAAGATCAACTCGAGAGAAGAATTGTCCACCAGAGAGACGACGGAATAAGTCTTCTGGACGTGGAATAGGAAAGATATCTGTGTCGAGTTGTGCGTTGACTGTAGATCGAAAATCGCCACAAAGTCGAACATTACCATCAGGTTTCTTGATTACCACGAGTGGAGTAGCCCATTGACTAGAAGTAACTGGTACAACAATTCCAGTTTGTATCCATCTTTCTAATTCTTTCGTGACCTGGTCTTGAAGTGCTATGGGTACTGGACGTGCCTTGAGGAAGCGAGGCTTAGCTCCGGATTTCAGCTGTATGTGAGCTGTATAGTCTTTGGCTGTTCCGAGCTGAGAGTCGAAGACTTCAGGAAACTGCGCTAGGAGAGCGGTAACGTCAGAAGTAGGATGCAATGTAGATACGACGTTAATGTTGTCATGTATCTGGAAACCAAATAAGTTAAATAGATCCATGCCCATAATGTTTGATGCAGTGTAGTTGTTAACTACGAGAAGAGGAATGGCCTTCTGAATTCCTTTATAACTAGCCTGAAGCTTGATTTGACCTTTGATGTCAATTTTCTTCTTGTTAAATGTCACGAGCTGGATGTCAGCTGGAGAGCATGAAGGTGAACCTAAGTCGTGGTAGGTAGTCAGGTTAATAATAGAGACAGGTGATCCTGTGTCTAATTGAAAATCGACAGATCGATCAGAGAATGAGAGAGGAATGATGATTTTGTGAGAATCCTTTGTGGGAAGAATAAGATTGATCTGATCAACTTCCATGTCTTGGCGGGGCTGTATATGCTTCCGGCGTGCTGCAGTAGTCTTAGCAGGGCGGAGCGAACTTTGACAGACAGTTTTAATGTGTCCAAGTTTATGACATCGTTCACAAGTAGCTTTGAAAAAACGACAGTCACGACGTTCATGATGTTTGAAACAACCTCGGCAGGAAGGCAGGAGTTTCGAGGTGCTTTGAGAATTGGGCTTCCGTGTAGCATTACGAGAGGGAACCTGGCGAGAATGCTTGGTGGAGAGCGCCTTATCCGTACGGTTCACTGTAGGAGAGGACTTGCGGGCCTGAGGCGAGACTTGTGCAACTTCGTGTGGAGAAGCTATGGCTGCAGCAGTCTTGGTAGTAAGCTCATAAACCGTAGCAATACGCTGGACGTCTTCTAAAGAAGGGTTACTCTGTTTGACAGCGTCAAAACGTATTTTGTCTTCAGGAGTATGTAAAATTATCATGTCCCGAATGAGAGAATCAGTGTAGGATGAACCACAACCGTCCTTGGAGCAGATGAACTGGCAGGGTTTAGCTAGACCACGCAATTCAGTTATCCATTCAGTATGTGTCTGATGGGGTTGCTTTCTGCTCTGAAAAAATTTATAGCGAGCAGCCACTATGTGAGGAGCTTTGGCATAGTGTTCCGTGAGACGGGCCAAGAGCTGCGTGAAGGGTACCCCAGATAAGTGTTCTTCCGGACTTAATTTACGTAGTAATTCACACGTAGCATTGCCAACCGAACTAAGAAATAGTGCGCGGCGGCGTTGATCATCTGTAACAGAATGGCAGATGAAATGCTGTTGCAAGCGGGCTAAATAAACTGACCATTCTTCCTTAGCTGGATCAAAAGCAGAGAACGGAGGAATAGCTGATGGCTGTGTAGAGACAGAAATAGCTTGAATAGCCTGAATTAATGCTGCCTGTTGTTGTTGCATAAACTGTTGTTGTTGCTGCTGTAAGGCTTGGAAGACCGTAGCGAGTTGTTCCGCAGTAGCCATTGCGAGATGCGTGCAAGAAAGAGTAAGGTAAGCTGTGTGTCAGAACTGGGTGGAGTGTCGTTGTTGTTTAGCACGTCGCCGTAGAGTTGACAACTGGGCCTGTTGAATTGTAGTGTCGTGTTTACCTCGTTGCTATAGAGTTGGCGATTGGGGCTGATGACGTGTAGTTTGTTGCTCTTTTACCTCGTCACTATAGAGTTGGCAACTGGGGTCGAAGAATCGTAGGTTGGTGCTTTTTTTACCTCGTCGCCATAGAGTTGTGTTGTAACCAAGGTTGAAGTTTACAAAACACAACTTTTATTGCTTCACTTTATGATATTTACATAAATAACTGAAATTTATTTTGAAGCAAAAAGGAATATCGAATCTTGAGAAAAGTCTGTCTTTATACAATATGTACAGGTTTACAGTCTTTATATACACTTCTATCTTGAAAAGATAGTCTTTGTGAATTGACACGTTGATAGTCGAGAACTATCTGGCACACTAACATGAATGTCTTTGAGAGTCCTTGTTTGTTGAAGTGCCTGAATTCCTAAAAAGCAAGTTCAATTGATTGAAGAAATTCCACCTAGCGAAACTAAGGGAGCTTGCATAACTTAGGGAATGAAAATGGCTTGTAAAAGAATTACGGAACATAGGCAGCGGAAACAGGAAAGGGAGCGGTGACCAGAGGTGAAACCTCGTACTGCCAGAAATTCAGTCCACCTGGTCGAAGCACATTTTCAAGAGGAGTAGCCTCCGTGCTCGACGTAGGGTGTATTCTGGAGCTGGACACCGTGGCAAGTGGGCAATTGAGCAGGCAGGGAGCTCCTATTTATAGTACACTCGATGGTCAGGCACGCGCACTGAGAGCTGCGCGTCGAAGCTAGCAGAATGATACACAGGCGCGCGTGCAGCTGGCTGGCGGGGCGAGAAAGGGAGCGCCGGACATACAACAAGAACCACTCAGCCCGACCATTTACGAATATGTTAAACATCTGTAATTGTTAGTTTAAGAGGTTTGCAACACGTGTTATGTGAATGTGCCATATATTTATATTTCCCAGCACGGCGACGAGGTATATCCAGTAAGCAATTACGCGTCTGGCATGGTTCGGTGTTGGCTAAACAATATTTTAGATTTGAAACCATTTTGAGTCATCAGTTATTTGAGGCTTTTATTGAATACCCGCACTTTCCTTCTTGCCACCAGCAGCTCTGCAATTAACAGAACACGTTTAAACGGAAAGTAAATCTGTACTCAACACGCATTAGAGCCGGCAAGCCTAATATCTATTGATTTATGAATTACTCTGTAGATTCGAAACTGCGGTTGGCCTGCTCGGTGCAGCATCCGTCTTAGAGGTGTTCATACGTGTACGCACTCCACGGTACGTACGATATGCTGGTTGGTTTCCATGATTAAAAAAGTGACAAATACTGAATAAAAACTTTACTTATCCCGTAAAATAATGTTCCACAAATGAAGGCGTTCCTTCGTAGAAGCAGTTTGTATGATTTATAATAAAATGAAGAGATTCAGTACCTAAATCGTACTATTATTAAATGTTCTTAAACAATGTATATTTTAAGCTATTAAATCTATATTATGATAAACCTTTAGATGCTTCAAAATTGCGTTTCTATAAGAAAAGATAGCCTACACTAAAAGATCAATGAAGTGAAATGGCGTTGGCCTATGGCTTTTAGTGCCGAGAGTATCCGAGGACAAGTTGGGCTCGCCAGACGCAGGTCTCTTGATTTGACGCCCGTAGGCTACCTGCGCGTCATGATGAGGATGAAATGGTGATGAAGACGACACATACACCCAGCCCCCGTGCCAGTGAAATTAAACAATTACGTTTCAAATTCCCGACCCTGCCTAGAATCGAACCCGGGACCACTGTGACCTAAGGACAGCACTCTAACCATTTAGTCATGGAGCCGAACGACAGATCAGTAATGTCCAGACAAATCTGAATTCACCTAAACTGTAACCTGGACGTCACTATGATCGCTACTGCTGCTATAAAATGTTTTGTTAAGAAGGAATCCATATTTTCCAATGTCGACTCGGTTAAATGTAACTTAGAAGCTTTCTAGTCTGTCAAACACACAACTTCAATATAAATTATTACACTATGACGTACCTGTATAAAATACACAGTATTAAACAAAGAGTGACGTGTTTTGTACTACAAGGACATCCTCAGGTTTTATGAAACCACTTAAATCATGCGTATATATGAACAGTATTGTTTATGTAGCATAAACTTGTCAATGATTGAGAGTTTGGTGAAAATATGAACAAGTTTTAACAAATAATGATTGTATTAATATTCAACCACCACCTTTGTCCAAGCGTTGTTTAAAAGCAAACGATAATGGATTGTGGTCTGGAAATATTGTGAACTGGCTGCCCTCAAGCAGATAGCTGAAATGTTTCACTGCGTAACAGGCAACTAATAATTCACGATCGTACGAGCTAAAATTGCGTTGCGTGTCATTGAGAGACTTGGAAAAGAATGCGAGTGATTCTGCGTTCCTCCCTCAGCTGCTTTTGTGAGGCTCCTATGGCATAGTCCAAAGCATCAACCACTAAGATTAAGGGCAGATCAGGTGATGGGTGAGCAAGCAGGGCTACATTAGCTAGCTCTTCTTTCAACCTGGTGGGCGATGCATCTGCTCTGAGATTCCACGCAATTGGACGGTTATCCTATTCTTCGTGGTTTTGCAAAAGGTCAAATAAGGTTTGTTGAGTTTCAGCAGTGTGTGGTAAAGAGCGTCGGTAGAAATTCACAATTCCCAAAAATCGTCGAAGTTCTGCTACTGTTACAGGACGTGGGAAGCCTTTGATGACCTGTACTCTGTCTGCTGGAGGTGAAACTCCTCTGTTTGACACAAGGTAACCCAGAAATGAAATTTCTTCTTTACCAAAAATGAACTTTCCTAAATTGATATTAAGGTGATGTTCATCTAGGCGTTCAAAAATTTGTTGTAATAGGACCTTATGTTCATCCTCTGATGCTATCAGGATGTCATCAACATAAGAATAAGCAAAATGCAAGTCCGACACAATACCGTGAATATAACGCTGAAATATTCGTGCTGCGTTGCGTAGACCAAATGGAGTAATGACGGCTGTCTTTGGAATGCCATCTGGTGCAAAAGGGATGTCATGATAAGCTCTAATAAGATCGACTTTGGAGAATATGGTTTTGTTTAAGAATTGACTGTTGAAATCCTGTAGATAAGGAACTGGGTACCGATCGGGTACTGTGATGGCATTTAGTGCACGATAATCCCCTCAAGGGTGGCAAGTTCCATCTCTTTTACGGACTAGATGGAAAGGACTGGACCAGCAACTTCTAGAAGGTTGACAAATACCGAAGTTGATCATCTCTCGGAATTCTAGTTTTGCTTGGTGGTAGGCGCCTGGCTCGTGCATGCAGTGGACGTTCCATGGTGATGAATGTGTGATGAACACTAACTTCAGGGGAGTTAAAAATAGGCTTATCAGTGAGGAGGTTAGGAAATTCCTTCAATAAATCCCGATACTTGTGTTGTGGATCTATCAAAAACCCTGATTTGTGACTTGTTGAATTTATAAAGCCTGTGCTTCAGAGTGGAGTTTGTCTGTCAAAATAACCCAAAGTATAAGCTTCAGTAATAGGTTGGCGCTCATCATTTAGAAGAATTGACCATGGAAACTATCTCCGAAATTTTTCCCGAAGTCCTATTATAAGGTTAAGTAGGCGTTCGCTATAGGTGTGTATGGTGGAAACATTTGCTGCATAGAGTTGCCGCTTCTGAATGTTTTTGCGTTCAAGTGCGGTTACGGGTAGAACTGAGACCTCGGCTGCATAATCCACTTTAAATCTTAGTCCTGTGTTGTGATCTATAATGAACAGGCGGCGTGATAATTCAGCCCCTCACTCTGTGCCACGCCAAGTGTTGGTGCTAAGAGTTTTTCGGCAATGTGTTACTACTCGTAGATGGTTGACCAGCAAACGATCATGGTAGAGTGCACTTTATAGCATTCTGCTTGAACTTCTGGTGGTACCAGCAGATGGAGTACTTGGGAATGCGCCGAGATGATTTGGATCTATTCCTTGATGGTGATCGGGTTCGAAGCTCTTGGATATGACTTGCTAGCTCAGAAAGTTGCTTATCAAGACGTGAAAAGCTTTCATCATGTAATGATTGAACAACTACTTCAGCGCTATACAATTTTGTCGGCAATGGAGGCCATGGCATTGAGACTTACATCTTGGTTAACAGCTAGAATGGATCGTTGCATTGGTGGGAAGTTGTTGCAATGAAATGTTTTTAAAAATTCGTCGGTTATTTGAGAACCTGAGAGCACGTATTTCTCTAAGTAAGGAGGTTGGTTTTTGTCTTCTAACTCTACTTCCGTAAGTAACTTTTTACCTTTCGGGTCTCTGACTCTTCAAATTGTGTGGTAAGACGTGCTTTCATGTCATTATACGGTGTAGTCGACAAAGGTTTGGTTATGGAGTCGGACATTAATTCTGCAATTTCACTGTCGAGAGGTCCTAAGCTATAATTATATTTGTTTGCCTCATTTGTTATAATTGCGGTGACGAACTGGGATTCAACTTGTTAAAATCAAACGTTGACGTTTTCCTTCACTGTCACACTTGATTCTCCCGCACAAACCACTGGACTACACACACTCGTCACACGGATGTTCTGAGCGAATTGCCGCTAGGAGCGCCAGCAGGGAAAATATCGCCATAAGCACGAGGTCTATAACCTAACTACAGCAGCTTTTCAATATAAGATAATACATCCCGTAACGATAAATTTCCGTGAATGAAGTCAGAACGGCAACACGGGCGACACATAACTCTGCGTAGCAGCAGGTTTTGACCACCTGCTCCCAACGTTGTTCAGTGAACACAATTGCAGCCGTCGTAATTGATTATGTACTCACATTACCGTTGTTCAATTACGTCGGGGTTACCAGATGTAGATTTAGGTTTTTAAATATACACTATTTATTACAAAAATCGAGACCAGATGTTGGTTAGGTTGGAACCAAAGAATAACAGAATATACAAATCGGATAAAATATGGAACAAACATCACTAGTCAAGGAGTTTAATAGTTCACGAATCACTAGCCACCACACTTGCTACACTAAATATGGAGGAGAGTACTTTATTGTAGCTAATTTTTACGCGTGGTTTTGGTAACGCTCTTACATAAAGCGAGTGTAGATTGCCGCTGGATGTCTGCTCACCCCCTTACCTTTATGCCTGCACTGCCACTTTGCTGACAATATTTTGGAGCTTTTTTTTTTTTGTTTGTTTCATACCTGCAGGGATGTGCTTGTGATGTAGTACACATAGGGAGCTCAAAGTCAATACTCAAATGGATTTTACAAGGAATGGAACATGTAACTTTAGCAAAAGAATAAAAATACCTCTACAGCGTAAAATTCGTAACAAAATAAGAGTATTTCAAAGCAGATATATATTTCCTCAGTAAAAATGCGTCCTACATTGACTTGGTAAATGTAGAAACGCACCGAATGGAGCATATACCTATACAGAGGAATTCTGGAACACGGAATATATAAATGAATACTGGAATTTTCCTCTGTCTAGGTATGCAAGAATTCATGTGATTGACTTGTTTTATTCCCTGTGAGGAAATAATTATTGTGGCGGTGATTATTATTTGTACAGGAATACAACTGGGTAATCAAACTAAATTAACATGGACCAGAGAAATACTCGAAGAGATCCAGCCCTTGAAAGAATAATCATATCGACAAAAGAAGGGATAGGCTCACGAAGGGCGTGAACATGAAAGACTCTTTCCCAGCATTGAGATGGAAATAAAACAAGAGTTGACCAAGGGAAGTATGGAGATTGGGTGTTTGAAACAAATAAGTAGAAACAATGGCAGAGTACGCTAGGGGCTCCGTAGTTCACAATCCACGCTCCCAAATTGGAAGATCCTAGGTTTACAACTTTTAGACTCCTCCTACTGCAGGTAGGGGATAACGTGGATGTCTTCTACCACCTCCATCCATATGGGATAGAGCGAATTGTGCAAGTACGAAATGCACAGTGGTCGTACTGTATTGAACCCACTATTAGTAATACTGAATGAGAATTTCAATTTGTGTGTGTGTGTCGAAATTCTACTGCAGTGTCTTTTACATTTTTTAGAAACTTATCCATAACTTATCAAATGTTCCGATATTCATTTCAGTGTATACGGTGTGTAAGTAAAAGTTAAGAGCAGTAAAAGGACGAGGACTGGAATATGGTGATGGATGCTGACTGACCAAAAACTGAACATTTCATGAAAATCTTGCTCTGCTCCATCAGGAGTGAATTTTGACTGTTCAGATGAATGAAGTTAAGTGGGTATCCTACGAGCACAAGATGTCGGTGTAAATTAATTCACAGATGAAACTAATTAGTACTTTCTTCCTAGTCCTTCATCACTACGAACATAATTCCAGTTGCTAGCGATAACTGAGATGTATGAAGACGAGGACTGGAATATGGTGATGGATGCTGACTGACCAAAAACTGAACATTTCATGAAAATCTTGCTCTGCTCCATCAGGAGTGAATTTTGACTGTTCAGATGAATGAAGTTAAGTGGGTATCCTACGAGCACAAGATGTCGGTGTAAATTAATTCACAGATGAAACTAATTAGTACTTTCTTCCTAGTCCTTCATCACTACGAACATAATTCCAGTTGCTAGCGATAACTGAGATGTATGAAGATATGGATCCATGTATCTACTTGTGTGATCACGTGGAGTCAATGGTTCCATATGTTCTGCAAGAAAACAGTACCTTGTCATCTCTCTTGTATTACCCTTTGGAACTGAACTTGTTTTGCCAAGAGGTGGAGATTTCCGACAATCGCTTATCATTGATATTTGTTTATTTATTTATTTGATTTATTGTTCAACAGGCATTTCTGCCCACTTACAGAACATTTCCATTTCTGATTTCTAATTGTATAAATAATTTACAATAACAATTAAAATATGAAACCTAATACTATACTTATGAACTATGGACAGTGGTAAGTGTGTGTTTCAAATTATTATTTTAATTGATCCTAAAGTATACGTTGTTAATCTAAATTCATCTAAGAGTTAAATTATTCATGGTACACAAGTAAAATAAATAAATAAATAAATAAATTAGCCGTATGAATCCCCTAAGGGCTATGGCCTCCTGCAATGCAGGGACAGTGCTCAGTTTAGCTCATCAGGTGAGCAGGTCCTATTTAATTGATGTCTTCTCGCTGTGTGGGTTCCCTTATGACTGACCTTATCAAGATACTCTCCTCGTGAAATATATCCACGTTTGGAATTTTTTTAACTGACTGACATATTCTGTGGTGAATTCATATGGTGATTTGTGTTTAACCTTTTAACAAAGAAAGTTAAATTATCCCTGTTACTTCCAAACGGTGCTTACAGGTTTACTTGGTGTAGTAACTCTCAGTTATCTGCTTTACATTTGAGAATTCTATGTAGGTATTTTACACACGTTAATGTTCTCCTAGTATGCAACATATCTATCCCAAAATTTGTTATTAAGTAACTATATGACACATACTTTTCACTAGTTTTAGAGATACAGAAATTCAGATATCTTAGAAATTTAACTTGACCATTTTCTATTTCTTTTATACGTTTAATACATGATGGATTCCAGACTAGAGTTGCATATTCTAGCGCTGTTCTAACTAGTGAATTGTATACCTGTATTATGGCTTCGTTTCTTTTTAAATTTGTTTGTGTTTCTTATTAGAAATCCTAGGTTCCTATAGGCCTTATTTACGGCGTTATTTTTGTGTATATTGAACTGAAGTTTACTATCAAATATCACTCCTAAATCCTTCTTTTCTTCAACTCGTGATGAGCTGCTCCCGACTTTGGAACACTTTTGCACACGCATTATATAAATGAGGAGTGTATGTGTAAAAGGCGCTTTACAACCTAGCAAAGTTGTGGAAAAACGCAGGAAACATAATAAAAGCCACATGGAACCTATCCATGATCGGGTATTGTATTACGTTTAAAGAATTACATCTTTCTGGTCTGGATTGCTCATGGCATTAGATAGCCTTCAACTGCATATTGCAATGCAGATGGACGAAATACTAAGAAATACTAAAACAACTGAAGTGGAAATAGCACTTTTTGAACAGACAATTGATATTTCATGCAATCATTCGTGATCCAACTCACGACATTTAGTACGACCTTAGTCTGTTATTCAAAGTCTTCTTCCACAATAGCGTATAGTTCCTGAGAGTAATCAAAAGTTTCTTCCTAAAAATTATCTCAATGAACACTGAGCTCACGTTTTACTCAGACTGAACCCTATCGTATGAATTCTTCGGATATTAATAAAACTCTCGGCATTCCTTTACATTGAAATACAACAAATGGATGAAAATATGAAGAGAATACTTTTCTCCCGTAGTCACGAATGACCCCGAGCTGGGGAAAGAGTATTCCTTTATTGCAATCGTTGTAGTCTTGAATAATATGTTTAAAAATAATTACAATATTGTTATAACCTTAGCCTGTCCGACTCGTTGGCTGAATGGTCAGCGTACTGGCCTTCGGTTCAGAGGGTCCCGGGTTCTATTCCCGGCCGGGGCGGGGATTTTAACCTTCATTGGTTAATTCCAGTGGCCCGGGGGCTGGGGGTTTGTGCTGTCCCCAACATTCTTACAACTCACACACCACACATAACACTATCCTCCACCACAATAAAACGCAGGTACCTACACATGGCAGATGCCTCCCACCCTCATCGCAGGGTCTGCCTTACAAGGGCTGCACTGGGCTAGAAATAGCCACACGAAATTATTATTACCTTAGCCTTAATCCTACTTCATACGAATGGACGAAGACAACGATCAGACCGTCCCTCCTCCCTCCCACAGTCACATATGACCACCAACGGCAGATGAGAATATCCGACCATTGCAATAATCCCAATCACAAGCAACTAGTTATGTTAGTAGTAAAAAAATGCAAACTTAATCCAACTAAAAATCCTTCACAGCACATATTGCTACAGTACATTATATGAACTTAAAATTTGAGGTACGTTTGAGACATTAACAACGCCGTAGAATCTAGGCTATCTCTACAGACATGTCCTTACTACTATTTTCTCTGTTTTCATCCATTTTAAATCGCTTTTCCCAAGTTTCTCTTATAATATTGCATAGTTCTGATGTTCTCCCTGCCGTCTTCCATTCTCTGTTTAATAACTTGTTATTGCTGTTCATGATTGTGCCTAGATATACAACTAATGTTACGCATTTAACTTCTTAACCGAACATGATGAGTTTACTCGTTTACCAGTAGTCGTTAGTTATGCAGGTAATGACGAGTTGACTCGTCCGCGGCCATCGGAAAAGTTTTGTAATGGACGGAACCAACAAACACGTCCCTCAAACCTCCTCTGCGAACCATGTGACCTTGCCGCGGTGGGGAGGCTTCCGTGTCCCAATGATGCAGATAGCCGAGCCGCAGGTGCAACCATATCGGATGGGTATCTGTTGAGAGACCAGACTAACGAATGGTTCAGCCTTTCGGTAGTTGCAAGGGCGGCAGTCTAGATGATTGACTGATACGGCCTTGTAATAATACTCAACATGGCTTAGCTGTGTTGATACTGCTACACAGCTGAAAGCAACGGGAAACTACAGCCGTAAATACCTCCCGAGGACATGCAGCTCTCTCTGTATGAATGATGTACTGATGATGGCTTCCTCCCGGGTAAAATATTCCGGAGGTAAACTAGTCCCTCATTCGGATCTCCGGATGGGGACTACACGAGAGGGGGCGATCATCAGGAAGATGGATACTGACATTCTGTGAGTCGGAGCGTGGAATGTTAGAAGTTTGAATCTTTGTGGTAGGTTAGAGAATCTGAAAAGGGATATGGATAGGCTTAAGTTAGATGTGGTTGGTATAAGTGAAGTACGTTGGCAGGAAGAACAAGATTTTTAGTCAGGCGACTACCGAATTATCAACACAAAATAAAACAGGGGAAATGCAGGGGTTGGTTTAATAATGCTTAAGAAAATAGGGCAGCGAGTAAGCTACTACGACCAGCATAGTGAAAGAATTATTGTCGTCAAGATAGACATTAAACCAATGCCCACCACAATAGTGCAGGTCTATATGCCTACTAGTTCAGCGGATGATGAAGAAATCGAAAGAATATATGAGAGGAGATAGAAGATTTCATACAGTATGTAAAAGGTGACGAGAATCTAATTGTGATGGGAGACTGGAATGCAGTGGTAGGCCAAGGAAGAGAAGGTAGTACAGTAGGAGAATTTGGACTGGGACAAAGGAACGAAAGAGGAAGTCGACTGGTTGAATTCTGCACTGAAAATAATTTAGTCCTTGCCAGTACTTGGTTCAAACACCACAAACGACGGCTGTATACGTGGACGAGACCTGGAGACACTGAAAGATATCAAATAGACTTCATTATGATTAGGCAGAGATTCAGAAACCAGGTGTTGGATTGCAAAACTTTCCCAGGAGCAGACGTGGACTCTGACCACAACTTGTTGGTTATGACATGCCATCTGAAGATGAAGAAATTGAAGAAAGGAAATAATGCAAAAAGATGGGATCTAGACAAGTTGAAAGAAAAGAGTTGAATGAAACATGTTGCAAAAGGACTAAATGAAAAGGCTGAAGGAAACACAATAGAGGAAGAGTGGAGGGTCATGAAAAATGAAGTCAGTAGGGCTGCTGAAGAAATGTTAGGAAGGAAGAAAAGATCAACTAAGAATCAGTGGATAACTCGGGAGATACTAGACCTGATTGATGAACGACGAAAATACAAGAATGCTAGAAATGAAGAGGACAGAAAAGAATACAGATGATTAAAGAATCAAGTGGATAGAAAGTGCAAGGTAGGTAAGGAAGAATGGCTGAAGGAGAAGTGCAAGGATGTCGAACGCTGTATGGTCCTGGGAAAGGTAGATGCCGCATACAGGAAAATCAAGGTAACCTTTGGAGATAGGAAATCTAGGTGTATAAATATTAAGAGCTCAGATAGAAAGCCACTTCTAGGGAAAGAAGACAAAGCAGAAAGATGGCAGGAGCATATCCAACAGTTGTATCAAGGTAAAGATGTTGATAATTTGGTTCTGGAATATGAAGAGGCTGTTGACGCTGATGAAATGGGAGACCCAATTTTGAGGTCAAAATTTGACAGAGCTGTGAGTGACCTAAATAGGAACAAGGCACCTGGAATTGATGATATTCCCTCTGAATTACTGACTGCCTTAGGAGAAACCAGCCTGGCAAGGTTATTTCATTTAGTGTGCAAAATGTATGAGACAGGAGAAGTCCCATCTGAATTTCGGCAGAATCTTGTTATACCTATTCTCAAGAAAGCCGGTGCTGACAGGTGTGAAAGTTACCGCACCATTAGTTTAGTATCTCATGCCTGCAAAATTTTAACACGTATTATTTACAGAAGAATGGAAAAACAAGTTGAAGCTGTGTTGGGAGAAGATCAATTTGGCTTCAAAAGAAATGTAGGAACACGTGAAGCAATCCTGACTTTACGTCTGATCTTAGAGGATCGAATCAAGAAGGACAAGCCCACGTACATGGCATTCATAGATCTAGAAATGGCATTCGATAATGTTGATTGGACCAAGCTATTTATGATTCTGAAGATGATAGGGACCAGATACCGAGAACGAAGAATTATCTACATTCTGTATAAAAATCATTCTGCAGAGATAAGAATCGAGGGCTTTGAAAAAGAAGCAGCAATCCAGAAAGAAGCGAGGCAAGGCTGCAGTTTGTCCCCTCTCCTTTTTATTGTTTATATAGAACAGGCAGTAAAGGAAATCAAAGAGAAATTTGGAAAGGGGATCACAGTCCAAGGAGAGGAAATCAAAACCTTGAGATTTGCCGATGACATCGTTATTTTATCTGAGACTGCAGAAGATCTCGAGAAGTTGCTGAATGGTATGGATGAAGTCTTGGGTAAGGAGTAAAAGATGAAAATAAATAAGTCCAAAACAAAAGTAATGGAGTGCAGTCGAACGAAGGCAGGTGATGTAGGAAATATTAGATTGGGAAATAAAGTCTTAAAGGAAGTAGGTGAATATTGTTACTTGGGTAGTAAAATAACTAACGATGGCAGTAGTAAGGAGGACATAAAATGCAGACTAGCACAAGCCAGGAAGAGCTTTCTTAAGAAAAGAAATTTGCTCACTTCAAACATTGATATCGGAATTAGAAAGATGTTTTTGAAGACTTTCGTGTGGAGCGTGGCATTGTATGGAAGTGAAACATGGACGATAATTAGCTCATAAAGAAAGAGAATAGAAGCTTTTGAAATGTGGTGTTACAGAAGAATGCTGAAGGTGAGATGGACAGATCAAATCACGAATGAAGGGATAATGAATCGAATTGGTGAGAGGAGATCGATTTGGCTAAATTTGACGAGAAGAAGAGATGGAATGATAGGACACATCTTAAGACACCCAGGACTTGTTCAGTTGGTTTTTGAGGGAAGTGTAGGTGGTAGGAACGGTAGGGTTAGACCAAGGTATGAATATGACAAGCAGATTAGAGCAGATGTAGGATGCAATAGTTACGTAGAAATGAAAAGGTTAGCACAGGATAGAGTGGCATGGAGGGCTGTATCAAACCAGTCTATGGACTGATAACTCAAACAACAACAACATGTTGTCAAAAGTAGTTTGATGGTCGTTTTAGAGATGTCAGTAGTTTCCCGGCTTAATGCACAACGCTGTGTGGCGATATATCTGCTTTAACCGCCTACTGCTGTTACTGTACGTACTTCCATTTGTAATGGCGCAATGCTTCGAGGCTTACCATTGCAAATAGGCAATCGTTTAGAAATTGATGCCCATATTGAACTTTTGTGTAACTTTACATACAGTTAAATTTCTATATACAAAACGGGCGAGTTGGCCGTGTGATTAGGGGCGCGCAGCTGTGAGCTTGCATCCGGGAGATAGTGGGTTCGAATCCCACTACCGGCAGCTCTGAAGATGGTTTTCATGGATTCCCATTTTCTCTCCAGGAAAATGCTGGGGCTGTACCTTAATTAAGGCCACGGTCGATTCTTTCCCACTCCTAGGTCTTTCCTATCCCATCGGCTCCATTAAACTTATGTGTATCAGCACGACGTAAAGCCACTAGCAAAGACAGAGAAATTTCTGTACAATGATACCGTGTGGACAGAAAAGAATATTGTTATAGAGGCAGTTATCGTTATAAAGGATGATTTAGAATAATGGGTTCCCATGTCAATTGGTGAACATCATAACATCTGAAAATTGAAATACATCACCTACCTTCCACATTATACAAATTCATTTCTACAGTCGGGCTGAGTGGTTCAATTTGGCAGGACTCGGTCCGGTGGTATTCGAAGGTGCTTAAATACGACATCCTCGAATCGGCATATTTACTGGCACGTAAAAGAACTCCTGCAGGACAAAATTCCGACACCCCGGCGTCTACGAAAACCGTCAAAACGTAGTTAGTGGGACGTAAAAACAATAACATTATTATTAGTCATTCCTAGTAGTATGAGGTTTGCAACAACAGCAGCACACAGAAAGTATGAAATGACAATACCTTGGCTATGTCCAGCAAAGTACATTCATATTGACCAGGCAATTTCAATTTCCCTCGCGTAATTAATGCTCACACTATGCAGCAATCCACTACTGTAAACTATCTTGATGTATACCTTCCTGTTATACGCCCACTAGATGGTAAAGTAAACCGAAACACTCTTGGGCGTCCATAGCCAAGATTTGAATGAATTCGGTCAGGTGGACATCAAATGTATACCGACATCGTACGACATAGGTTTTCGAATGGATATTTTTCCTCCCCTCCAAAAATCCGACTACCTGTGACCCGCTATCTTGGGATCCGGAGGCCGACACTCTACCATGATCCACAGAGGGTACTTGTGTCTCATATGACTTCAGTTAAACACTCGCTTGTAAACATAGGGCTCAATAAAATTACCTTCCATTTTTCATTCTTCTTCTGCTTCTTCTTGTCGACCCTTTTGCCATCTTCTTGGGATCGGCACTGTTTGTGAATTTCGCACTGTGTTACGGCCGGGTACCTTTCCTGTTGCCAGCCCTGTGTGAAAGGAAGTATTCAATATTGTGCTTTCCTGAGGTGCTTTGTAGTGGAATGTCGTGTGCAGGTGAAGAGCCGGACTGTCATCCAAATTTTAATTACTTTTGGTAAATTGTTCCTTGCATTGAAGTGAATCGCACATCATGCGTTTAAGAAAAGTGGTATTTACGATATTTCATTCCATTTTTCCACTACTTCGGTTCAACATTTCTTTCTATTGTAATAAAACAAATGGCAAAGCATTCAAGAAAATTAGAATTAATAAACTTTCTAATCGAAATCGACTTTCAACCTATTAGTTCGTGTATTACGTACACAGTATGTTCACATTGTCCTTTTGAGCAAGTAATTTTATGTTATTTAGTTCAGTAAGTCCGGAGTTTGATCTATGAAATATACGTTAAGTCTCTCAATAAAAACAATTATCGCTACATTTCTCGAAAAATATTACGGTGATGTTATGAGTGTGTTTGTTCGCCAGTACACCAAAATAAAATTTGTTTACTTCAAATGCTGATATTTAATCATTACTCCTTGGATGAAGTATAAAAACTACGAATACAAGCTTTAAGTCGAAAGTACAACATTGTTGTTAATTCCCTCAATACATGGTCCTGAGAATTTAACTTCACAAATTCTCATTTCCGTTCCTGACTACTAAACCATGACGCAGGCTTTGACGCTTTGTTCTCAGTAAATTTCAGAAAGAAACAAACTCTTCAAATACACTTTAAAACTTTAACAACTCATACTGGGTTGAGAGGTGGAGGTTTAAACATGTTCTTATCTGTATGATTCACTAATGCATTCCAGAGGTTAATAGAATTTCCTCTGTAGAATACCAAAGCCGTTCCATTCATATTCTACGAATATATTTGCAGCTCGAAGCACATTGTCGTCTGGAGTGCAGTAATATAACTTACAGATGAATTATTAATAGCTTGGAATTCAAATTATATCGCCACTATTAATTATATTAGACTCCAAGCAGTAGACAGCAATGGTGTAAAAGGTCCTGAGGTCACATTTCCAAGAAATGCTTAACTGTTCTTTCTCAGAAGTTAAGTTCTTTGCCTAAATAAGAATGCCAGCGCGCTGGAATCTGCGGAATTTATTCCAAGCATTTATTAACATTCACCAACGAATTAAACAAATGGAGTGGACATAGTCCACGAATAGAGTGCAGGAAATAATGAGCTCGTAGACATAGTTTTATACTCTTTTAAAAGCAAGATGTTTTTGCAGTTAAATTGCACGTACTACCTTTTTATCGTTTCCAAGACTAAAGTAACGTAATGTATTGTGACCGTATTAATTCTTTAGCTTAAAAATTTGGAGCTCTGTGAAGTTTGAAATCTACGAGATGTGAAATATTTACCAGCGGAGACTGGTTGGAAATAAGTCAAGTAGTTATGGTTAGGGTGGCCGAATTTTTTATATTGGCCTTGACGAATATCGATGCCCCTGATATGAAATTTACCAACTGGTTTTTAAGAGGAATAAAACTTCGCGAATGAAAAGTCGTTCTAAGGAAGTATGTCGTTAGCCTGTAGCAAGAAGACCGTGTATTTACTCACGTAGTATGGTGTCATTTACGTAAATGTGCATGTGACTTTATTTCAACACAAATCTTAAATAATTAGTCGAAATGAACGCGATAATATTATTTAACTTTGGTAAATACATGTTTGTAAATGGTCAAATATTATTTAACAGTATCTGGACACACCAAGGAAATTTTAGTGTGTATTTTGGGTTTCCACGCATACGTGACTTCCGAGCTTACAGAGCCGACTTGCTTCTTGACTTCTCGCCTCATTCCTACTTGTGTCGCTACAACGTCAGCACTCACAAACGTGTAATAGTAGAGATCGATTTTGAAAAGTTAATCATCATGAAAACATAACGCATGACGATAGCTGCATTGACTTTATTCCAACTGCGTTCCTCTAATTTTCAGATAATATCGTCGTATTGCCTAAAATTGATCTGGCAATTAATTCTACCGAGGGATTCCGAAGATCGTGGTTACTACCAAAATCATATTGAAGAGTTTCAGCATGCATTATACGAAGGAATCTAACCACAACAGAATGGCCACTTAAAGATTAGAGCAATGATTGGCAGAACCAGGATCGAAAGTAAACTACACCATGCAGTCTTCCAGCCCATGATCAATTCCAGCAGTATGGGGAAGGCAAGTTCTAATAATTCGACACAAACTCTTCTAGAGAATGTACAGTAACGTAAATGTCACATGGTATGATTATGAAGTGCAACTAAGCTATCTCAATTTTTCTTGGTAGATTTAATTTCTTAATTCTGCTGAATAGTGTCAATAACTTTGCAGATATCCTATATTATTTAAGGTATGAGAGGTAGAATATATTCAGGAATAGTTACACTTTGAGAAATAATACTCATGGCTTCTATTAAAAACATAGTCCGTCCGAATTAAATTAATGGATAAAGGTATATTTGCGACTATTTTTTCGATCATTTATGGTTAATTGAACTGTGAGATCTTATTTAATTTCGACATTTCGTGATCTGTTGGTTAGGATGTCATCTCAAATGCAATGTTTACTATCGTCGATATGATAAGATGTTTTACGAAATAATAATCAGTATTTAATAATATAAACCTGTAGTACGATTTAATGGTGTAGACTATAATTATTCAGTTAGTACCTTACTTTCATACGCTTTACAGTTTTTGATTGTGCTACCGTGTGCTTGGTAGATGGGTTAAATTACTGGATTGCGATACATTAAGTGTGAAGTGATCGTCGTGTCTAGTCATGTGCGTTATTTTTAACCGTTAAGACAGTTAGGCTAACTTATGGTTCAGATTTTTTGCTATGAATAAAGGATGAGTATCTTTACCTCTTACCGCACACTTAAGCACTCTGTGAAGTTGGTATTCTATTTCTCCTCGAGGTGTGTTGGAACGTATACCACCTTCTCATAATAGGCTGGCATTATTTGTACATCTTACTTTAGGTACATTTCTTTATTCGCTTCCTAGTGTACCTTGTTAAATTTATTAATGCTGAATCAAACCATGAATGCTTTTTGATAGTTCAAACAAGTGTTATATCCACAATTCAGTCACAATCCACTAACATTTGCCAAAGATGAGATTGTAGTAACTAGAGAACGTAATAATAGTTTGAGTAGATTATTCTTGTTATATTATTTATATTTTGACAAGTATAAAAATGAAGTATAATGAACCTAGGGTGATGTAAACAATACAGTCGCGGATACCACTGCGTTTATATTTGACTTGGGAATTTTTCCACCCATGTATTTCCTAGTGGTATACAATTACTAGCTGAGTAGATTTTGCTTTGTGTATCTTTGCAGCAGAACAATTTATTGCATTCAGGTATGTCAATCACTTTGCAGTGATCGTTGGCTGGGTCCATTACCTTCCTACTTTTTCTACAGCGTTGTTGCTAAGGCAAATGTTAAAATTTTGAATTATTATTTCATTATCTTGTGTTTTATATGGGAATAGGTGTCAAAAATTTTGTTACTAGACATCATTTTATTGCTGGACGATCAATTATGAGGTTAATTACAAATAAAATGTTTAAAAGTTTACATTGTGGCAAAATTAATAATTAACTGAAATAACTCTAACATCAATTTCGATAAATTTTATTACTCTGATAACTATCTGGATCAATTTTTAATATATTTCAATTTAAATAACTCCACGTTGATTTTTAAAAATTTCATTGGATTGTTCTTAAGAAAGGAAAGCATTTTATTTTACTCATAATATTAAAATATTAAAATTTCGAGGTACAATTAATACAATAATTTCATGATATAATTACTATAGTAACAAAAAGAATTACGGCTTTTTTATTCTAGTCGCTGAACCGCCTCCCTCTTGTTGCATTTCTGCAGGCAAACTCCTCCACCAGAGAATCTAAGTTTAATTTTCGTGCTCTATCCACTTAAGTGCTAATCATAATCTAAGCAGGCAATCATTCTTGCATCACGTGCATTGTTCTTCATGAGTTTTAACTTTGAGAAAGACCTTTTGGCCGCAACCACTGTCACCAAAAGGGTTAGGAGTAATTTCAAAGCCACTGAACATCCGGATAACCCAATAAAATCACGAAGTTCTTAATTATATTAATATTATTGGTTTACTATGGAAGGACGGTGCTGCTCCTGACCCATCGGCCCGGTTTTCACTGACAAGTAGCACGATATTTTTAGACTAATAATAATAATCCGATGGCACTGGCTGAGTAGAAATCTGATTTCGAGACAGAGTGATCACGTAGTGAAAATTAAATAACGTCGCGAAGCAAATAAGGTATAAATTTGAAACAAATACCACTTTATTAGTAGTAGTAGTAGTAGTAGTAGTAGTATTGTCATTTCTCCAGATCTACAGTAATAAATACCCATTTGACCTGTTAAATGAGACAAATAATAATAACCATCCTATAAGCCAGAACAAGCTACAATGAAATGAACAACTGATACTGATATATGGCCCTTGAACAACTCCTTCTTGGAGGTCCAATGGCCATAGCATTGCGGCAAACGGCATATGAGATGAACAATGACAATCAGGTAAAATTAAAATGGAAAAATAGAATGGCAAAATTAATAAGGCAAACTAAAATGAAATGTGCCACTGATAAAGGCAAAATTAAATTACAATGGACAACTGATGCTGATAACCTGATAACTTAATAAAAGAGCAAGATGGCTCAACCATGTAAAACCTACTTTTGCATCCTAGCCTGTCAGCATGTCTAATGGAATTATTACTACACGCTGACGTTATCCTAACATTTAAAGTGCTGAGTGCCAATCTGATACTAACCTGTTTATGCTGGCTACTCCACTATATACATACCAGGTTATTACATCATATACTACCTCGCACTTCTTTCAGAAATTGTTTTTTCACTGCGCATAAGAACTTATTCAGGCCGTTATCGATTCTCCACTGTTTCGCTACCCATACAATAACTTTCCGCTCATCTTTCTGTCTACACATATTTTGCCGGCCATCGATGTATCCTCTTTTCTTTTCGGAACACTATCTGATAGCACTTCCTGAACCTGCACATTCGATATTTCACTCACAATGTCTTGCACTGTACTCTTTTCTTGTCTCGTTGCTTCAGTCATCGTTATCACGTTTCCTCCCTCCTCTTGGGCGTACTCCTATCTCTTGGCCGCTTCGATCGTTCCTCTTCCTGTTTCAGCTCTTCCTCCATACCTTTTAATTTTGTTACATACCAAACACGCCACTAGATACCATTTGTTACCACCAACCTTTGATCCATAATAAATGATTAGGGGCCTTGGTGTCTAGCTCTGCCTAAATGTTTTAGTAAAATTTTCATATTCTCAATCCCTTCTTTTCCCAAGTCTTTGTTTATCCAGATCCTTTCATCTTGTAAGTTCCTTGCGTTTTTAACACTATATCCGCCATTATGGTTGACATCAATTTCACTTTCACTGGTCTCCTACCTTTCACTTTTCCTACTCTTTCGACATCGTCCATATCCACTTCACTGAAGTTAAGTTTTAGCTTATTTTGGATGAGGTCCACCACTTTATATATAAGCTTCACTTTTTCTTCACTCCGCCTTTCCTGTAATCCATAGATATATATTTCTTCATCCTTTCTTGGTTGACGAGACCGAGCTCATTCTTCAGAGACGCCACTTCCCATTCCAGACTTTTTACCTGCTCTTTTAGCACCCCCCTTGTTCTCTTATTCTCATCTATTCTTCTTCCCGTAACTCCTCACTGTTCCTTGAACCATGTCTTCTTATCTTCAAATCCCTTGGCTTATTCCTTTCTCATTTCCTTTACCAGTGCATCTCCAGTATATGTTTTTACAGCGTCTCCTATCAGCCCCCTCATTCTCTCCCAGTCCTCCCAGCTCATGTCAGGGCCTGAATTCATCTCCACGACCCTATAATTAATAGCATAGTTATCACCGTCGCTGCCAAGATAGCCTCGCCGATCTTCCCCATCTCTCCCTTGTTCGCCGCATGCCCCGTCGTCTTCTTCTGCCTGCGCTGCCAGCCGCCGATCACCGCACCATATTGCTCTATGCCAATCATATTATACTGCACTCACCTTACTACACATCCACTCTGGTCGGTTGCTTAAGTCGTACTGTTGAAACAAATACAGAAGCCCTACAACTTAGATAACCTTGCAACATCGGCAAAAAAGCATATTCTGTTTGCCCCGTCCAACTGGCATCAGATATCTACATTATCCAGCCTAGCAAGTTCATTACCATCGTTTATGTGTTTGTCACTCATTTTATGCCTTTTTACCATTTCATCAAGGTGCTTTATGTCTCAAATCACGACATGTCCATGCAGGATCAACGATACACGTTGCCAAACAAGAGTATGCAAAACAAAGATTGTATTCCTTATTTCAAATCCACAAATTCAGCCAACGTGCCTACAAAGTGACGGACTGAATTTCCTAGTGTGAACATTTTTTCTTATAACCCTTCTGTTCTTGTGCACTCTCTAAATTCAGTTTTTCAATTTGTATGTAACTTTTCATTATGACCTTTTCTCATTCTTCCTTACGTTTATGCTCCGGATTTCTTTTTATCTTGTTTTCATTTGTTGAGTTTTGCTTTCATTCTTCTTTTTACGTATGTTCTACGTATGCATTATTTAGGTTAGTTATTCTTGATATTCTTTTATATATGTATTAACTTGTAATTTATGTAGTTATGTGTAAGAGAGGGCCACGAGCCATAACTTCGCCACTGCTAAAGTCAAATAAATAAATAAATAAATAAATAAATAAATAAATAAATAAATAAATAAATAAATAAATAAATAAATAAATAAATAAATAAATAAATAAATAAATAAATAAATAAATAAACTCTGTCGTGGAGGTCCATAATTCTTCTGTTATAGCCTATGTTCAAAACTTCAGTTCCCGCCACTACTTAAAATGCTATTTACAGAATTGTTCTTCTTTGTCTTCTTAATTAAGACTGTAACAGTTAATTTTCTACTAGACAGGTAAACACTAAACGCAAGAATGAAGATATTAACACAAGGCTTAAATATTGAAAGATAGAATTTACATTGATATTTAATCTAGTATGGCAGTTTTATCTACTGCGACAATAGTAATTAATTAACTACACTACAATGGCATTTATACACACTCATTAACAGGCTAACGGCTTATGCAATCACGACTACTATGTCACTGCACTGTTTCACTAATCACAAACGATAGTAACAAACAGCACGTGCCCTAGTTTATCTCTTCTTGTTCAAATCTCCAAGCAGAAGACGTATTTAACAACTGGACTAACCTAAAAATTGTGCCGTCACCTTATGGTTACATTTTACTTCTTTATTTTGGCTTTCTTTTATAGAAATTAACTGTTTGAATAGTAAGTATAATGAAATTGTTTTCTAAAATGTTTTGGAATTAATCTCTAACAAAAATTAATGTAAGGCGTGGGTTGGGGGTGAGGATGTGGGGAGGTGCATTGGAAAGTGATTGGCGATGTTCGTGTGGGCTCCACCGGACAGCCTTTGCACCAGCCTGCTCTCTTCTTTCGCCAGACAAGCCCACATATCAGGCTCCTCCAGCACCCTGTACACTTTTTAACTCTAGGAAAGTAATGAGGGCTTTCCTGTCACAACCCGAGCCCCTCACCGCTAAAGAGAAAACATCGTGCTTGCTGAACATCAGTCACGATCTGAACACCTTTGCCATATCTTGAAAATAGAAAATCGAAATTTTTACAGCCAGAATGATGAAGGTAACATTATATAACTGAATAGCACACCACGTAATTTCGACTTCGCTACCTTTGCCCATTTCTTTATGTCAGTTACAAATCGAAATTATGTAATGTGTTTCCAAAAAGGTGTCGGTGGTGTGGCGCCCAAAATCCCTTCATGCAGGAACCGCCACTGAAAGTCACTTTGCAGAAGGTAAAATTCTTTCTTGAGTAGGTTCCGAAACGGCAGCAACTGATGATGTAAGTCGGTAGACAAATGACCTGGATATTCTTGAAGCTGAAAGAACTTCATCACTTTTGACTCAACCAATCACTAGAGATGGGAATTTAATACAGTCGCCCGGGTGGCAGATTGCCTATCAGTTATTTACCTAATCATTTATTAAACGGTTTCAAAGATGTTGGAATTTGATCGAACATCGATCTTGGAAAAAGTCCAGTTTCCTAACTCCTCTTCATATAAAGGAATATTTGCCCCAAATGTCTCCTCTTGAATCCCAACTTTATCTTCATATTGTGATCTTTCCTACTTTTAGAAACACTACTCAAACTTATTCGTCTTCTAATTTCATTCCATGTAATCTCTCTGCTGACAGATCGGAACATACCGCTTAGTTGAGCAGCTCGTTTCCTTCCCCCGCAAGACTTCCCAGCCTAAACATTTTAGCGACGCTACTCTTTCTTCGGAAATCTCCCAAAACAAATCCAAATCTTTGGAATGTTTATAGATCTCTTATAAGGTAATCCTGGCTGGGGGCCATACACCGGAACTATGCTCTAATTGTGATCTTACCACAGACTCAGATGTTCTCTCCTTTATATCCTTACTAAAACCCCCAAATACCTTCGTAACCATATGAAAAGATCTGTAAATTGTATTTACAATCTAGTTTATGCGATTACCTTAATGAAGATCTGTTCGGCTCCATGGCTAAATTGTTAGCGTGCTGACCTTTGGTCACAGGGTTCGATTCCCGGCAGGGTTGGGAATTTTAACCATCATTTGTTAATTTCGCTGGCAGGAGGGCCGAGTGTATGTGTTGTCTTCATCAGCATTTGATCCTCATCGCAACACACAGGTCGCCTACGGGAGTCAAATCAAAAGACCTGTTCGTGATGACCCGGACATGTCCTCGGACACTCCCGGTATTGAAATCCATACGCCATATCATTTCAATGGAGATCTTTCTTATACTAACACCTATGCAATTACAATAATGCCCATGAGAAACCTTCAATCCATTGACTCAGAAGTTACAACTGAGGAGACTTTTCCTCTTTGTGAAACAACCTGATGCTTCGTCCTATTTGACATCATACCATTACCTGCTTTCCATCTCACAACACTGTCGAGGTCTTTTGGCAGTTGCTCACAATCTTGTAACTTATTTTTTACTTTACACGTTATAACATCTTATTCAAAAGGAGAAAAACAACAAGAAAATGACGAGCAAGTTAAAATGGACAGAAACTACAGAAGAGATGAATGAATTCAAATACCTCGGATACCTCTTCACTAAAATCCTAAATGCAGTAAAACAGATCACACAGGCTGACAATAGTCTCTTATTTTCCATTTACCGAGCTCGATAGCTGCAGTCGCTTAAGTGCGGCCAGTATCCAGTAATCGGGAGATAGTGGGTTCGAGCTCCACTGTCGGCAGCCCTGAAGATGGTTTTCCGTGGTTTCCCATTTTCACGCCAGGCAAATGCCGGGGCTGTACCTTAATTAAGGCCACAGCCGCTTCCTTCCAATTCGTAGGCCTTCCCTACCCCATCGTCGCCATAAGACATCTGTTTCGGTGCGACGTAAAGCAAATAGCAAAAACGAATAACAAAATAAACATTTTTCACATTCGTGCGTATAGTATTGAGCCGATTCATGGTCTTTTATCTTCTTGGTCAGTCCTGGTTAATATTCTATTCCTTTGATCTATTTTGGGCAAGTGACGGTCATCTCTGTTTAAAGTAGGCACTGGATTGTTTTTGAATAATACAACCATTCGCGCAAGACACCGAATACGGCCTTAGTAGTTGTGAGATCACTGCAAGCCACAGAGCTAAGTCGAGTGAGCCCCCATCGTGCTACGACGACACCTTTAACCACCTGGAGGAGTAAGAGAGAGGCCGCATCGGCTGACTGAGGAAGACAGTGCACTGCTCGCCAATTGAACCGCTCTGAATACAATCTGCATCGGCATTGGATTCAGTGTCAACGTGAGGGTATACATACGTGTCGACCCCGGCTGACCATTAGCAAGGATGATAGTTTCATCGTGGGATAGGCTGTAAGCACCCCAGTAACGTCGCTGTGCACCAACCGGAGACATGTCACGGCAGCTGGGGTTACGCCTGTGCCCACTAATGCCTTATCCAGGTGAGTAACAGAGTAGGATCTGCCGTCGTGGCGTTTCTTAAAACCTCTTCCATTACGACCTGAGCATCGTCGATTAAGTTTCAACTTCTGCCACCAACGGGCAGCATGGCAGCTTGTGGCCTGGTGGCGAATGGTGTTCAGTGACTAATCACGGACGTTCCTAGATACAGACGACTGCCAATTCCGTGTCTGCAGACATTTGTTCACACAGTGATCTACGATTAATTGTGACCAGCACACCGCCCCCAACGACAGGTATCACGGTGCGTGGTGTCATTTCCTACCATTCCCTCTAGCCACTGGTGGTGATTGAGGGAAACCTGACAGCCCGGTAATACATAAAAGAAACCAAATTACTCTGCAGAAAAATGCACGACTTCACATAGGAGGAGTACCTTCTATATTTAAAACAAAAAGCGTATGGAGAATTAATGGGCCTATTAGTTTTCTAAATTCACATAAATAATGTTCACACGTGTGTAAACTACAGCAGCAAGAGTTCATAACCCATGCATGTGCTATTATAACACTAATTAGAGAAAAGTTGTAGACGAGTTGTGAGAAGATTACTATGCATTCCAATGAAATGTAGAAACACTTTATATATTATTTACTGTACAATTACCTTAGAAGATCATGCGAAGAAGATGATGGTCCACGTCTATTCAATTTGCGTATCTGCAAAATGCATTTCATAACGTTAGGGCCATTGGACCTCCCAGTCAAGCCTGGTCAGACAGGAAAGGATAGGAATCAGGAAAGGGTTAAACTTTCAAGTATAGCGTTGCATTACCAAGCATATTTAATTTTAAAGAACCCTCTTCAGATTTAATATTTATAACAACACCGAGTACGTGTCCCCTCCATAATTTAGCCTTCCTTTTAGAACACCAACATTATTTGTTAGCAGCAGTCATTGCGTCCTGTGATGCATAAGCAGTAAGCAAGTTAGAACCAATAATTTGTTCATCAATATCCGACAACTGATCAATTGAATGAATAGCATCTCGAAATACACACATATAAATACACTTGCTTCGACTTTGTCGCGTAAGTTGTAAATACACATGTTCAATCTCCAACCAAGTAAAACACCAGATTCTTCTGGCTTATATAACTCAAATGCATGGTAGCGAAGGTCTATGTGCCATCTAAAGCGAAACCAAATTGCAGTGATGATATTCGAGGCACGTGAATTGACTGTTCGGAAAGGAGTGAAATATATCTTCTTCTATCTATATATAAAAATGTATGTATGTGTGTAAATGACACATCTTGTCCTAAACCACTCCAGGAATTTCAACTAAACTTCGTACACTTATTACTTGCTATCTGGAGACGAGCAATGTAGGGGTTGGCCATCACTAGCCCCTTTAGTAGATGAGGGGTTAGGGGGATTATATATAAAAATAATCGAAAATAGTGTCGAATCCATAGTTTTGCGGTCACTGAGATGAATAGTGATACTCAGGATCTTTTCAAAAGTCCAAGTTCAGTTCCCTTTGATATAGGAGGGTGTCAAAGGGTGAAAAACTAAAATGTCCAAATGACCGAAAATATGTGTGTTTGTGTGGATATTCCAGCATAGCTCTCAACCAAAACTGATACAAGTATGACTTACTATCTGTAAAAATACCTTGGGTGTAAAAGACACCTAGCCCTCTAGAGTAGGGGTGAAGTTAAATAATAACCGAGAAAGACCGATATTTATGTCAAATCCATTGTTTCCTGGGTCACTGAGATGAACTGTGACACTCTGGATGTCGATTAAGATAAAGTTCCGTCCCAATCGGCAGGGGGATAATAACGAATGAAGGAAAGAAAATGTCCAAAGTGACCGATTTTAAGGACGTGTATGTAGGTTATAGCATACCTCTCAATCAAACTTGGTACACTGTATGTTATAGCATACCTCTCAATCAAACTTGGTACACATATGACTTACCATCTGGAGGAAATTGCTATGGGGATATGATACCACTAGAATCTCTAGAGGTGGGGGTGAATTATTAAAAACAGAAAGAGGGGTGGAATATTAAAATAATAGACAACGACAAATATTAATGAACAGTCCATAGTTTTCGGGGTCGCTGAAGTGAATTATGACACTCCTGATGTCCTTAAAGTCCATGTTCAGCCTCCATCGGCGTTGAGATGAGAAGGGGTGGAAAAGTGAATGTCCAAAATGACCGAAATTTTGGATGCATGTGTGTTTCTTCCAGCATAGCCCTAATAAAATGTTGGTACACATATGACTTACTATCTGAAAAAAATACTGTTGGGATAAAACACCGCTAGAACTCTCAGTGGAGGTGGTGAAATATAAAAATGAACGAAAATGACTGATATTAATGTCCAATACATTGTTTACTGTGTCACTCTGGATGTTTAAGTCGTATTTCAGCAGCAATCAGTATGGAGGTTGAGAAGGGTTTATGGATGTATGTGGGTATGATCCAAAATAGCTCTCAACGAAACTTGGTACACATAGCACTTACCATGTGGAAAGAAAATGCTATGGTGAGGAAATTCCCAATCCCCGCTTGGAGTGCGGTATGGGAAGGAAGGTGGTGCAATGTAAAAATAGTGGAAAATAACCGATATTAATGTCGAATCCATTGTTTATGTGTCGCTGAGACGCGTTCGGCCTCCATTCGAACGGGGAGCTAAGAGAGGGTTAAAAATAAACAGCGTAAAATGACCGAGATTAGTGTTGAATCCACGGCTTTTTGGGTCGCAAAGCTGATTGATGATAGTCTCAGTAACAGCTGGAATAATGTACATTATATCTGTAGCGCGACAGGTAAATACATATAGTTATCACTTATTAAGTGCAAAGTTTTGCTCGAAAATGTAATAATCTGAAACTTGAAATGCAACACTTATAAATAACTCTAAAGTTTAACAATAGACCGCATAATATAAATCAACATCTTAATAATGAATTCTATAAAATTTCACTTCCCACATAACTAATTGTTAATACAAATCTTACATGTAAACAGTCCAAAACTATCCGGACAACGCCGGGTACTACACATAGTAAAGTTATATTGTGTCCGTGCTCGTTTAATGTCTTAATTGAACAGAAGATTATATCAGCATGAAATTTGGAAAAAATATCACCCTTCAAGAGAATATTAAAATGATCAAGTTTTACAATGACGTTGTGTTTTATCTGAGTCTGAAGACGATCTTCAGAGACTGCCGAAATGTATGGACACTGTGTTCAAAAACGAGTACAAGATGAAAATTATGTTTTGAGCAAAAGCAATGAAATATGTTCAATGCACTCAGATCATTTAGAAAATATTCGATTAGGAAATAATGGAACTAGATGAATATTGTTAATTAAGTAGTAGAAAAACTAATGATGGCTGAAGCAAGGTGGATGCACAATACTTGTTGGTGCAAGAAAGGGCGTATTTCTTGAGGAATTGATTTCCTGATGTTTCTGATGGCCAGTGTGGAACTCATCATTGTGCAGAATCGTATGGTATCAGCTACCAGGATGCAGACATTTCGATTTGACATAACTTAGGCTGCCTTCTGTTCAGAAGTGGAACATAAAAATTAATCGGTGTAGAAAGAAATGGAGAAAATAAAATATTTGATAACTAGTACTACAAACGAATATCGAAGGTGAGATGAGTGAATCGTATTACAAATCGAAGAGCTAATCAAGTTGTTGAGAGAAACTTATGGGAATATTTAAGGTCCTAGGAAGGGTACATTTTGAGACACGCAGATCTTGTTCAATTGGAGGACCCTGTATAGCATAAGAATTGTAGAAGGAGACCAAAAATGAATATAACAAAGTGGATGTAGGATGTTAACAGTTTCGTATAAGTGAAAGAGTTAGAATACAGTAGGGTGACATGGAAGCAGCTCCACCCAAATCTATGCACTTATGACCCCAAAAACCCAACGACTGGACGTTCCCTCCTTCAAATTAATGCTGGAAGAAGGTATTTGTTGGCGGTCATATTTTTTCAAACGTGCTGTGTTTGACTAAGTGGTAATGAAATAGCTCGCATTAACCTTTTGTGCAGCATATGATAATGCAGGATTATTCCTCAAGCGATCACTAAGAAAGAGACCAACTTCGCTGCTCATTCATATAAAATGCACGAAAAGAAAAGAAAATAACACTGAAGGGTCATTTCGTATACGAGTAAGCGAAGAAGAAACAAATTAATAAACAGATTACTAGATCATAATAAATTATAGGCTTTCAAAGATTTGTGTTCTCAGCAGCTGGGGGCGGCAGTGGTGTGTAATAAGCAGCGCTTACACCGGGGTGGAAAGGATGTTGGCTACTCGTTAGCTCCTAAGCCACAAGCTATAACACGAATTGCTGCCAGTGTAGAGGCAAATCGATTAACGGTAGCTTCTACGTAGAACAAGATTTCGCTATAAGCAACGTTTATCTGGAAAGAAGGCTAGGCAAACAAAAGTCCATTATTGATGATAAATTTTGTCTCGATTAGTAAAATAATAGAACACATTGCAACTAAATAAAGCATGGTCTATGTCAGTGAATGTCTTCATATGTGACACAAGATAATTTGATGATTCACGTTGTAAAACTACTAATGATGGTTAAAACAAGGAGGATATACAATTACTGGTTGTTCCAAGAAAGGATGTCTTTCAATAGTAAGTAAAACTAATTTTAGTTAGAGCTATTGGTTTTGGCTGCCATTCGGAGTATGTTTTAAATCCGCCGCTACAGTATAGAAAGCACTGTGTGTAGTGGTAGTGATTTCTGTTTCAAAACTCGAATCCAGAGGAAAATATGGAAGTCGTCCAAACCCTCGAGGAATTAAATTATCGGCGAGAGAAAATGAAAGGAACAGGAGTATCTGGGATGAAGTATTGATTACCTTCGGACAGTAAACATGAAAATGAGAAACCTGGCACAAGGAGCTCAACACAATAGCGGACTCGGCCATAGCACACGGTGTTCATATCCTGTGCTACAATTTGAGATAACCTTGGCGTTGGTAGTCACCTCTTACAACTGGCAAGGAGGTACCCTTGATGTATTAATTTAATTAAACAAACATTGTCGCCTCACTGTTGCGTGATAATTGTAATATAATTGAATATATCTCGCCAATTTTTCCCTGAATTGGAATGTTATGAATCAAAATTAATAATAGTAATAATAATCATAATAATAATAGTTAAAACTGCTAGTAAATGGGCACCAGAATTCACCTAAAATCCCTCAAGTATTAGAATTATTCTTAATAATATACGGTAAAGAATGAAAATTATATCACAGATTGCCTAAAAATTCTGCAAATGTGGTATTCTGGTTCATGGCGTGGGTTACAGTAGTCACGACCTAGTTCGTGAACCATGAGCAACGGCTGAATCGACTAGTAAGTGGTCCTGAGAGTCGGGATACCAGTTGCTATGGAATGGTAGTGGAAATAAGACAGAAGAACACGGATACAATTCGCGAAAATTTCCAAGCAGTGGACAATAAGCAGCTTCAGGATATAGAAAGTGAATGGGTTGCATACAGGGATTCTCCAGGAGAAACAGCAAGGAAATGTCTAGGAACAACTGTGTGTAAGGATGGGTAAAAGCGAACATCTTGGTGGAATGATAAAATAAGAGGAGCTTGTAAACGTAAAAAGAAGGCGCACCAGAAATGGCTCCAAACAAGGACTAATGCAGACAGGTAACTGCATGTAGAGGAAATAAATAGCGAAACAAATAGTTGTTGAATCCAACAAGAAGTCGTGGTAAGATTTTGGTAATATCCTGGAAAGGCTAGGCCAGGCAGCAGTGAAACCCTTCCGGACAGTAACAAAGAATCTTAGGAAGGGAGAGAAAAAGGAAAGGTTGGGGTCGACCAAGAAACACCACCCCGAGGGAGGACCATCGTATGGTGTGTCAAGCATTGCAGGATCCCAAATCTTCGGCACGCGCCTCCGCGAAGATGTATTGGAGACTCCACAGCATTCTGTGCATTCCTGCACAGTGTCAAGACGAATCGCATCCACCGGATTGGGGTCCTACTGCCCCAAGCGTCGGTTGCCATTGACCAAGGAACACCAACGACTGCATTTTGAGAGGTGCCTTGACCGGGAAGCATGGACAGAGGACGACTGGCTTCGCATCATGTTCAGTGATGAAACTCGCTTCCCCATATCCTCCGATGACCATCGTGTGTGGGTTTGCCTGTGTCGAGGTCAGACCCTTCCATTATTGTAAAAAGACACACAGGCGTAATCCCTGGCATTGGTCGTCTCATGCAATTCTACCCAGAGGATTTGCGTTAAGGTCACCTCTAATAGTGCTTCGGCAGACTTTGACGGCACAGCGATACGTCACGGACATTCTGCGTCCGCACGTCTTAGCCGTTATGGTACTGCACCCTGGGCAATATTTCAACAAGATAATGCACGTCCACACACAGCACGTGTGTCTGTGGATTGCCAAGGGTATGTTGAGGTCCACCCGTGGCCTGCAAGATCCTTGGACCTCCCCATCATTGAACACGTGTGGGATAACATTAGAAGAGGATTCCGATCCAGTACCAACCTGCGCGATCTGGAGGGAGAGCTGCAACAGCTGTGGACGAATTTGTCTCAGTAGAGATTTCAAAGATTCTCAACACCATTCCGAACCACATAAGGGCATGCGTTGCGACCAGGGGAAGGGGTGGAGTGCGACACCCTACGTACTCGGCGCCGACATTCCTTCTGTAACTGCCAATGGCCTTGTCTCTTACATCCCATATTGTAATCAGTTCAATAAAGGCACGTGGCCTTTCAGCACATGTAGTTTCATTCTATTTCAACCACTTCTTCTGGGTGCTTAACCCTTTCCCGCCCATATTAAAATGCATGTTTTCCTCAGAATTAAAGCAATTCTTTTCAGCCATCATTATGATAATGCAGATATTTATAAAAATGTATATTGTACAAAAACTAATGAACAATTAAATCGAAAATGTTTTCATCAAATATAAGGGAGAAATACTCTAATGCTGTACTAGCCATAGGAAGAGAATGGCAAGGTCCTGCCTCTTCAGTAAAGTCCGCCGGTTCGACGTAAGACAATGTATTTGTCCACTGAAAGTTAGGCCTGCAATCTATGTCATCACGCATGTGTACGTCGTCATTTCCTGAAATATCGTCACTTTCATTTTCACTTTCCACTTCATTGAGTTCACTTGAGCCACTACTAACAGTTTCACAGTCAGAATTATCGTTCATCAAACGTTCAATGTCGTTATCACATAAAATATTTTCACGCGAATTAAACGTCGACGTGATTGTTTACTATATGTCACTGCCTTCCGTATTTCGTGTTCTAATACGCCTGCTAAGGTTTTAAAAGAAGATAACTAATATCTTTGGTCTCTAGGAAGTGCACATGCTAGTAACAGAAGTACTAGAAGTACAAGTACGGTTTACTACGCTATGGGCGGGAGGCCCTAAGCTTTCGCGCTACGCATTACTACGCTATGGGCGGGAGAGGCAGACCGTGCATTTTTACAAAAAAAATCCATGAATAATTAAGAATTTAGTACTGGTTGAATTACGAATGTTTCGTGTTTTGTGTGAGTGTTTTATAACGTTGGAACTATGCACAAGGGAAATATATTCGTTTTTAATTTTTCATTTGGAGTACACTATGCCTTACCAGGTATGGAATCTGAATAGATCACTGTTTGCACGTTGACAGATGTGAAGAAATAAACCTGGTGCATTTGTGTATTGTGTGATGTTAAAGGAACAAACGCTAATACTGGGTCATTCTTTCTCTTTTTTGCTATTTGCTTTACGTCGCATCGACACAAATAGGTCTTATGGCGACGTTGGGACAGAAAAGGCCTTGGAATGGGAAGGAAGCGGCCGTGGCATTAATTGAGGTACAGCCGTGAAAATGAACATCACCTCACTTTAATCACCTGACAATCATACAATAGCTGAGGCTAGCACATCAAATGACAAATAAAAATACATAGGATTTATACCACGCAAAACTATCTTCATTGGGATTCGAACCCACTATCTCCCGGATGCGAGCCTACAGCTGCGCGGCCCTAACTGCACGGCCAACTCGCCAGGTCAATCTTTGTTGCTGTACGAGGTTTCTATTAAACATTTTCCGAGCCTCTATGTGCAAAAATAAAGAGATGTAGCGGAATCATGAAATATTCTGTCTTATCATATTGGTTTAAAATAGAACAGTCGTTTTAATCAAAAAAGAACCGATTGACCGATGAATCAAAAAATCCCATTGACCGATCAATGTGCTTTAGCCTATTAATAGAACAGATTATAATTGTAGTGTGATGAAAGAAAAATTACAGTTTTGCGTGGTATAAATCCTATGTATTTTTATTTGTCATTTGATGTGCTAGCCTCAACTATTGTATGATTGTCAGGTGATTAAAATGAGGTGATGTTCATATTTCTTTCAGAAAGGTAAAAGCAATAATAACTTGTGTTATGACCATTGCATTTACAAATTATTGGAAAGGAAATGCCGCAGAGGCTATTTTAATATATTTGCGGACCTTTAGAAAACACAGTCAGGCGGCATAATGGGGAAGGGTGAGGAAGGTACTTGAAGGGACTGTCATTAAGGAATTTTCAGTAATTTGTAGGTAATGTGCGAATTGACAGATACCAATTTCTAGAAAGACATAATAGGAAAAGTGACGACTTAAATCTCAGTTCATGTATGCGTGTTATTCACATTCAGTGTTTGCGAACTCCAGTTACAAATATGGCTTATGAACAGATGGGAGGAAAACCTGGAGAATGATTGTGGTAAGGTGACAGACAGTAAAAACGTAGTTTGTAAGAAATGTAGAAAACCGTTCAGTTATAATAGAAGCACAAGTAGTCTTCAATATCATCTTAAACAGATTCATCCTTTCCAAAGTGTATATGCATCTGTCAATGTCACTACTAGTTCATCTCCTCAACCAATGTTGGAACACCTAATAGTGAAGCCTGTGCCCTCTGATATGGAAAGTGAAATTACGACTAAACAAGTGAAGTGGATTTTGCAGGGTAGTAGGCCGATCAACAATGTCTCTGATAGTGATCTTGAAGAAGTTTTACGGGAAGCTATCAATTCTCACACTTACCACCTTTTCTCTAGAGACACTAACGAAAACGTGACAAGTTATATGACGTAGAAAGGTCAAAATTATTAGATGAACTGATAAAAAGCAGAATTTGTTAGTATCACGTGGGATTTTTGGTCTTCCATATCTAATCTAATCGTAGCTACTTGAGGGTTACGGCTCACTAGATGTATTCAAATTGAGAATACAGTAATTCAACATCAAAATACAAACATGCTATATAAACCACAATACCGCTAACTACACAGAAGTTTTGAAGATGTACATCGTGAATGGGGTTCTAAAGATAAAGTTGTCGCTGTTTGCATTGACAAAGCAAGAAATACCGTTCTAGGAGGTGAAGGAGTGAATTACGACAATTTTGGGCGTGTAGCCCATATTCTATAATAAAGTTAAAATAAAAAATACTTTCAAAGTGCAGGAAAATAGTGGAAAAGTTTAAACATAGCCTTTATCTAGGAAATCAGCTTGATAAAACTTAAAGGACATAGTTACTCGATAGAATATCATATATAGTATGTTATGTTAGAGAGACTTATGAATGGTAAAATGGGTATTATAGACATCCTATCGACTCACCTCCTTTAATATCAGACCTCTAATAACATTTAAATGGAAGTTGTTAGAAAAATAATTGTGTGTCTTCCCAAGCCATGCTTAGAAATATCAGACCTCCTTGGTGGTAGCAAATATGTGACAGGTAGCATTGTATTGCCTGCAGTAACACACCTGATATTATCTTTATGCTGTTACGAAGTCGATCCTGAGTACATAGTTAGATTCAAAATGACACTTGTAGAAGATTTAATGGCCAGCGTAAATGATTAGTGCAATTTGAAGATACCAAGGAGGTACTACTTTCGCTACTTGATTTAAATATCTTAGATTTATTGGAAAAGATGACCGAGAATACGTGTGGAAAAGAATTTTGGATAGAGTACAAGTTCCAGTAAAACCATAAGCAAGAAGTGGAAACTGAATTTTGAAACCTCCGAAACGGAGCAGGATTCTGGCAATGCCATTTCGTTTTCGTGTTCGGCACCACTCTTGGTGGAGATTGCAATCTTTAGGACGTTGGTGTAACTAGAAGGTGACTTCGCAGACCCTCTGCAAAGGTGAAAAATAAATTCCTTCCAGCTTCCACATCTCGCACGCATAACGAAAATATTGTTTTGGATGCCACCTACTTGAGTTCTCCGTCAGAGATGCTGGAAATATTTTTACTAAGAGAAGGGCAGTCCTTAGTTCTGAACACGTCAACGTGCTGACATATCTGAAGTCCTGGAGCATAATGATGTGATTGTAAGTAACTGTCAACTTCACAGTTTCAAAAAAAATTATCATTAAATCATCAATATCGAAATATATTAAAATATTTATTGCATTTTAATTTTTTATTTACTTGCTTGCCACAATACAATTCAAATTTTAAAATGTTAAAAAGTATATATTCTTTATCGCATATTAAATTATAAAATATATCGTCGCTTCACCGGTAAAAGGTTGTATTCCACAATACTCTTCCTATTCATTATTCTCCTTAAGACTGGTCACGCCTCCCAGCCACATATGGATACGCAGTCCATCAGAACAATGTCCGTTGTGTTCGTTTTCCTATGTCGACGATTAAACGAAAATGAACTTTGCATGCATTGTACACTAGGAGTGCGTAAATACGTAATGCAAACGTACATTCCTACAGTACGGTACTGTAAGGTTCATTTTCCTTTACACATGGGCATAGGAAAATGAACACAACAAAATTTGTTCTGATGGACTGCATATCCATACGTGGCTTGGAGGCGTGACCAGTCTTAAGAAGAATAATTGATAGGAAGAGCTTTGTGAAATACAACCTTTTACCGGTCGAGCGACGATATTATGTCAGGTGTTTTTCTCAAACTTATACTATGTGAACCCGATTAAAATAATCGATTAAAGATATTCGATTAAGCAATCAAACTTTGTAATCCATCGACAGCTCTAGATAACTAACTTACAATCTAATAAAATCTGCTGGAATTTAAATCATTTAAATGGGGATTTATCTTGAAAACTGGATGTTACCTACCTCGTACATCATGCGTAATGTGAATAGCGTCATATGCCGGCAAGTGTTCGGCCTTAACTTGATCTCAGCTTCCTCGCGCGAACACGTTCCGCATACTAATTCCATTGGAAGACACTTCTTGAAGGGGGATCAGTTGAGACTCGAGTGGCACTGACACTCACATTCCATAATGGTAAAAGCTATAGTTTACTCTAGTATATCATCTTCAGTTACAAACTTCCACTTATTTTACATACCAGTATACTGAATAAATGCTTAAAATGGAAATATAATTAGACCTATTAAACTGGAAAATGTAAATTGCATTAAGGATATAACAATGTTTGCACTGGAGACTATGGAAAAATTTCCCTCCAGCCAGTGGTTGTTCTTAGAACTTCCTTCAGTTACAAAGTGTTATTTTGACTGATCTAAAGTACCTATGCCAGCAAGTATAACAAAAGTGGTAGCGTCGTTTATTAACAATTGCTCTTGTGATATTAATTCATGATATTAAATTTTATAGTGCATTGTGAAATGCTCTAAGCAACGTCCACAGATCTTTGACTATGACAGATCAGTCTCAAATTATAAACAATAGAGACTGATAACAGCATTGCTTAACGATACGATCTACCATGAGGCCGCTTAAATCCGAAGATTTGTGAAGCAAACGCCTCTTCATGGTCACATGTATGGCATAATAATAACGATAACGATAATAATCAATTGGCTTCAGCTACCGTGTGCAGGAATTTTTACCTGGTACTATTGAGGCTGCCTGGGTGTCAATTTTAACGTTCCATTTTACTGTATCAGATAGCAGTGGAACGAATCTCTGCTGGATGATCCATGGCTGAGATTTTATTAATTTATTAAATGTTTCACGAAAGAGATTTTCGATACCGACAAAATATGACATGCATGAAGTACCAAATGGACTTCTTCCCCCGTTCAAAATTCCGGCTACCTCTGCCAGGTTACAACTCGTGGCCTTAGGATCCGGAGACCGTCACTAAAGATTTGTGAAACAAATGCCTCTATACATAACCACTTAGTTATCATCTAACTGGCGATTCAGGGAAGTAATTACGCTGTTCACCTGAACGGGCACATTGCTCATCTGACTCAGAGTCGTGTGAATGGCCGTCTCAAATTAAGGCAACAACTTGAATGGACGGTAATCGAAGCAACACAAGGTATTACGTAATGATATCCATTTCTGTGGTTAAATATAGCATTGGTTTTTAGTGATCATGGGCATCTCAAGTTTAAGCAGCGCATAGTTTCGTGTAGCATACAACTGTATACCTTTTTTCTTGTGAATGACCGTATCTTACTATACGAATGGTGGACACATAATACGTTGCCTGCCGTTCATATCCGAAAATTCCGCAATTTATTTACTGAGTGAATCTCGTTATGGGTGAGCAGAATTAACTTCCCTGCTGAGGATGACCTAGTAGAACACTCTAAATTGGATGTTTCAAAATTTTCAATTTGCCCTTTACTTAAATAATCATGATTCAATAAATTTACCAGAGGCCAGGATGAAGGAAACTTGTACATTCTTATGCTCCTCTCAAGCGAATACTCATTAGTGGAGTTTATAATTAAGTATCAGTACCTATAATTCATTCATTCTGGGTTGCTTGTCATTCTCACGACTCTTCGAGAGAGTTTCTGGATCATGAATGGAGAGTACGGAAGCTATTTTCACTATGCACCATATGCAAACTAAAGTGAATGCAAACAGCTCCTGTAAAATTACCTGAATACCAAGTCTTTTTCTTCTTCTACTGCTTGTCCCACATCTGGATGTGGCCCTGTTTTACGGCCGGATGCCCTTACTGACGCCAACCCTATGTGGAGGGATATAATCACTATTGCGTGCTCTTGTGGTGGTTGGTAGTGCGGTTTGTTGTCTGAATATGAAGAGGAAAAGTGTTGGGACAAACACAAACACCCAGTCTCGGAGCCAGAAGATGTAACCAGAAGCGATTAAAATCCCTGACCCGGCCGGGCTAGAACCCCGGACCCTCTAAACCGAAGGCTTCAACGCTGACCATTCAGCCAATGAGTCGGACACCTGAAGACAACGTAAGGGACGGAAAAGTGCTTGAGTTAACAAGAGTAAATTTAGCGGGACCAATAGTACTGAATGGTGGAAAGAAGTGTTGGACAATTTTGTTTATGTGTGCAGTTAGCCGTTCGCCTGCATCTGACGACATCATTGTCAACGAAAGTATTTTGGGGACTGAGAAGATTTGTAGCTTGACGTGAGATTATTTACAATGACAATAAAACTAATGTAAATGAGGACAATGGCTTTCACTTCATCGACTGGAAGAAAGTAAATGTTGGACCATCAGGCTTACAGAATATAACAGATGTGGGAGTGAAAGGGAAAAAGTAGAACACTTAAATATAAGTAAATGACAGGAAAACGGAGGTAAAACTCGAATGAAAAACAATAATATGGGTTAGGATGAGTTTATTCACAAATATCATACTAATGAAAATCAAATAAATCAAAGTAAAGATGACATTAACAAAATTTCAAAATTAAAGAAAGAAATGGACATGAAAACGTTAATTGATCAAAGGATCAAATGTGAAATGAAGTATCAAGCACAACAATGAATACTTGAATACTTTTAGAAACAGTCTTCTTCTGACTGTCCATTGTTCATGTTATATGATAACATATGTACACATATACTGATACGCATTTCTTTCGGATGGAGTCACACTTGAAAATATCACATTGATACGGGTTATGAATTAAATTTAGAGTCGTCGCAAGATTAAACGTTAAAGGAAAATTACAATAAAAGAAAGTAACGATAAAAAAATTAAGATAAAAAAATTAAGACGCAACGAAACATGATATGAATTATGAAAAATACTAGTGGCATTTCCCTACGCTATATTTACAATGAACAAAATAAGCAAAATATCACATCTATTTGCATCGGATAAAGAGAAAAAGTATTACATACTACACTGATTCTATGTGAATCGCGGTTCACTGCAAAGGATCTAGTGAGAACTAGATTGACCATCAATATTATTCAGCACTCGGGCTGTTCCCCATTAAACAACACAACATATTCAAACAACATTACACATCACGAAACACCATCCTGTAAGAGAAAAACATATAATTATCCATCAATGTTCATGTGGGAAGCAATGGGCAACATTGCCTTCTTCTGCCGCATTTGCGCACTCAACAGCGCGGTCATCCGTCACGTATTTCCTGCTGTGCTGTGAGCTAAAAGGAAATGTTGGAACTCAACACTGTACTAAGGCTTGGATTCTGTCCGCCAAGATTGTAACACGGAAATACCATCTCATCAACGCCGTCTAAAAAAAACACGGCCAACATATCAGCTTGCAATACGATCATATCTTTCTTCGGCTATACGGAAACTCACGTACAATCGTATTCCTTCCTAGCATGATTCGGCAATTTATTATACACATCAGACTCATTGGTCTGGAATCAATTCCGTCAATTCTGATAATTAATATTCTCTCAGAAGACAATAGCAGGTACATATCCACTGGACATTATTCTTTCACTTATCAGGCATGCAATCGGCCTGCATAATCACTTTATAACTCCGCATGATTATAACTTCTCATATCTCCTACCAATCACATCCGCCTTTTACATTATGAGACCGGGTTCAATTCCCGTGCAAATCATTGGGCAAAAAACAGATTCCAACCTAAATTCGAAGATCCTATCCTTTCAACGTTGTTATGCATCTCCTTACGTACAGCTTCTGAAATACCATGCGTCATGCAATTTAACTGTTACTAACTCTCTAAATGACCATAATGAAATTGAATTAACACTCAACGTAGCTAGTGTTTAACTTAGAACTTGGATGAACTTGTCAATCTAATCCGCCTAGCACTAATATACAAGGAAAAATCAGAATAATACTAAACTGAATTATCACGCATAAATTGCAACAAATAATCCTAACAAATCCCTCATTATCCCAACTAACTAGTCATAAATCAAAATGAAAATATAGAGAACACGCATTTCTCTCTTATCCGCACATACAACAATATAAAAGTGAAATAAACACAAGCCTTCAGGCTTACTTTACGTTGAATAAAATCCCTATTCTAAACTGCACTAGTATTTTGCCATGACCCATATAACATTCCATAATTAACACATGCGCCTTATCTTGGACGACTCTCCGGATACATGGCAGCGGCTCACATCCCTGCCTCGTTAGGTGTCTACACCATGTTGATCACTGCTTCAACACATAGAAATACACTTCCTTCGTCCATAGGCGAAGCCATCTTCTTGCTGAAAGTTATTGAACACTGCAACACAGAAGGCTTTGGATGAATATCTCTTCATCGCTCAATTCTGCACGTGGCGAACAGCCCTTTCTTGGCTATAAACTCAACCACCACACTGACATATAAATGCACTGTAAATTTTACACTTGAGGGTTTATGTACACAATTATTGAGAGCGGCACACGGTACGGATCAAGAGTTCCTCGCGAAACGCGACCGACACGAAAGTATGAGACCACGGAACGTCTCTCCTGCACTTTCCGAACTGCGGCTAATTATCACCGTCTATTTATTGGTAGTGAACTTTGCAATAATCTGATCTGCAATTAACTCTGCATCAGTTAATTTATTCCACTGCACGACTGTAACACTGTTTATTGGACTTAAAAACTATATACTGGTACTGATATATTCACTTGGCAACTTTCAAGTACAATTCTCAGAGCACACCGAACGCCGTTCACATCACGTCAGTATCCGTGATCAGAGTGATGCTCTTCTTCACTATCCAAAGTGCGCTATCAGAGTGATGCTTTCCAGAGCTTGGGGTGCTAAGGAAGCGTGGGTAAACGCCGTTGTAGCTATGGGATTCCCGCATGTCTAGACAAACCACCAATCAGAATGCTTGCCATTTATAATGACACAATATTAAGTATAACATATCAATAAAACACAGTTCAAATAATATAAAATCTCTTCCTATAATTTTTATATCGTCTTCCTGATTATATTTCACTTGTAGACCTGTGGAAATCCGTCATATAACAGAATTTATCTCAAGGAACTGTACATGTTGGTCAACCTGGAGTTATGACTTCGCGCTATGTAGACTCCTTACTTGCCATGTCCTCACGTTCTCATTGGCTGAAT